>NW_023614208.1:0-7500 GCF_013339695.2 Rhipicephalus sanguineus | reverse complement strand
AAACGAAATTCGTGGGTGCAGAGCGAATCACAAAAACAAGTTTGTTGATTGCGCTCAGTGTGTGCTGTATTGTTTGCCACTATCGTGTGGTCGCAGCTACGTCGGTCGAACCGGTCGCTGTCTGAACGATCGGCTGCATCAACACAATTACAATGTCTAAAACCTGGCAGGCAGTTTTCTAGTAATGCATTGTAAGAAGTGCGGTTGTCTTCCTTTGTTGAACAGGTGCAGGATTGTGGGACGAAATAAAAATCAGCTAACACGAGACATAATACAAATAGGCGAAAACGAAAAGATGGGTGACAAGTGAATTAGCAGGCCGTCTATCGCGCTGACAGAAGAAAATTCACTTCCTTGATGTCCGAAATATTCCATTGTAATCCAAGGAAGTCATTGTAATCCAAACTTGTAAGTCCAGCCTTGTCCTGCGCATTGCTTTTTTTTGTTTTTATGCTCGCGTTTGAAACTTGCTGGAACCCTTCACTCTTTTCCATTGCCTCGCAGTAGATGTGCTCATGTTTTTTATGTATATGTATGCTAGGATCACAGGAATAAACTGTTAGAAGTATCGCTATGTGTGTATGTGTGTGTTATTTCTGTGTCGCGTTGCCTCTAATGCGCTTTTGCGTTCTTAAATGTCTTACCCAAGCCCTTGCCTCCCCCCTCCCGCTTTCTTCTCCTACATTGCCCCAGCCCTTATGGGACTGCATTTAGTGACTGCGGCCGAATGGCCGAGTTTAGTTTCAGGCCCTTGGCTTATGGTGACGCGTTCATTCAAGCTCAGCGTCACTGACTTGCAATCTTACGTTACCCCATGCCGAATGCTGTTTATATCCACTGAACCTCACCGGCAATTATCGCTATCGTTCACACTAACGCTCAAGCAACCTTTCATTACCAATCATCGTTCCGCACGCGCAGCTCAAATGGGCTCAGAGTAAATATGAGTCATTGCAACCTTAAGCTAATAACGAAGAGTAGGCAAGTAAGCGCAAACGATGAAAGCCAGGAGAAGCTCTGCCAGTGGAATAGGTCGAGGCAGGTGTGCGACCATGGAGGCGTTTGAAGTAACCGTAATAAGAAGGTGGCTGGCTGCGTAGACGCCCACGCAAACACCAGGTCACAGGAGAACTCCGGCAAAGGGAACAGCACATGGTTACCAGGACTCTAGCAAACTATAAAACGCACTGACGAGAAACTGCGAATTACCCCTTTTACTCAGCTTTCCACGTCACCGTCATTCTGAAGCTCTCTTCTTAAAAATGCGATAAGTGCATAGTGCATCCCTTCGCAACATTCGCGCTGTCCTAGAAGAAGGTCTGAACTTCGGAACCGGACAGAAACACTACAATGTCCAAGAAACCCAGCGTGTAGCTTCTTCCATCTACCAGTTCAAATTAGGTTTTGTCTTTTTTTTTTTTGCTCCGGAGCTTTCTTATTGTTTGGGTAGTGACCTTGTGATCCCGCTTTAGAAATTCACGTCCTACTTCCTAGCATACGATGTAATAATGTCTTGTATTTGTTTTTGCCTTTCCTACTCCTACACCCTATTATTTGTCGTTGCTGTAATATCCGTGGAAAGCTGCTGTGTTTTCTTTTGTAACTAATACTGCTATCGCTATCTTCAACATTGTAGTAGGTAAGCCTTGTTTCCCTGTGAGCGGCACTTGCAAGCTTGCTGCCTTCCTGTTTCTTTTTCCGTTCCTCGTATGTGCATATTTTCACGATTCATGATAACTTTCATGCTCTATCTTAAAGTTCAACGGAATAAAAACCCTTAGAAAGATAAGTCTACGGATGTTTCGCTCGATGTGCGTAATTGTAAGTCATGCGGCATTGGGCAAAAAAATGTCTAGAACAAACAGCCACGCTTCTGATGACAACTGTGCATCAGTGCTGTACCAATGATCACAGAGACTTGCGGGCGACCATGAAGGAAAATGCTTACATTGGAACACCAACAACACTTAACAAACATTATAATAGGCAATAAACAAAAGTGAAAGAGGCACTTAACGATTACGAGACGCTTCATAGTCGGCTGTGGGTTGATGGGATGTATACTGGGTGCGTAAATGCTCTTGTTCGTCGTCACTTCGGCAGAGCATCCTGCTTAGCCAGTACGAAATGCCAGACAACGTGCGACAATGAGCCTTCGCACTGAGCATGCTCCAAAGCAATTTCTGGGGTTACTGCGAGCGTACAAGGAAAAAATATAATGTTGCTATTCTTGCCTTGCGAGACCACTACACCGTCAGGAGGTTATGTTATTTTAACCTTCGTTTGAGGGCAATTCGATAAATTGCCTTAATAAATCAATATGTAAAAATTGAAAATTGCAGGAATTGACATAAGTCAGATACAATTATTCATGGGAATAGCATAATGGCAATGCGACGACACACTGTCAGTGCTCCAAAAATACACCAAGCAACTTCTCGCGCTGACTCGGCCGAAGGAAACACTTACGCAGTCCATGACTTCAATGGAAAACGCGCCAATCGCCTGAATTGCCAAGAAGCAACAATAATCGCAGCAAGCATTGGACGTGGACGTGCAGCGCTACTAGCATGCGCTGTATCACGCACTACCCCCCATAATATTATATATCTGTGCCCACTATAAGAGAGTGGGCACAGATAAATAATAAGGAACCACCGTGCTTATCATACATCACAAAATACTTTATATTGGTAGAAGTTCCTCTATGACCCAAACTTCCTACTCTTGATTGTGCAATGATCAGTTGCTCTCACATGTCTTGTTAGGATGTAATAAAAGTGAAAATTTATTTCACATGTTTCGCTTTCGCAGGGTTCCAGAGCTGCCTATGAAGAAACCATGGCCCAACTATACCACCGACAGTCCTGTTTCCGTCTACCTGGACTACGAAAACATCACCGATATCAAGGGATTTCGCCAAGAGCAGTGCGGGCCGTGGAGATCTTACCTGTAGGGCTGCGAACCTTTACAACAGCGTCAACTAGGGATTTGGCAAGGGCTTACTTCTTGCCTTGTAGGTACGACAAAGCCTAAGAGTTTAGCGTAGATACTTCTGAGGAAGAGACAAGGAGAAGGGGCGCACTCCCGTCTTCATAAGTATCTGCGCTAAACTCTTGGAATGGGTCAGTTCAGGGCTGTCTTTTTGCATCAAGAAAGCTTGTTTATTGCATCATGCTAAGTGCGTTCGTAAACTCCATCGGACCAAATCATATCTCTTTTATATATTATTTCATCGCTTAAAGGTACCCAACCAAGGTTTCGGACCACACTGGATCTCACGAATGGCATGCGGCTCGTTATTTCGTGCCGCTTCTGCTGCCATTGGCAAGCCTTAATAAAAGCTAATATAGAATATGTGAGAAAAATCAGAATTGCAGTGTTCTGTAATCTTCTTGAGCCTAAATTGCAAAGCAGCATTCAATACATGTACCGAAGCATTACACAGCGAGAAACTATATTATGGAAGGTGGGAACGTTTCTACAAAGCGTACGGTAAACCTTGTGAGCAAAGATAGAACAATATTGTTCTGCGGTGAAAATTGGCACAGATGGCGTTTGAGCACGCCAGGTTTATTAAAAGAAATAAAGTTAGCTTCGCACGACTTGTGCCACACCTGAAGGAAGTGCGGAGCTGGACGGCCTTTGTTTCTCTTAATTCTTCTCTTTCTTTCTACATCGCTTTCTTTTATTGCGATAACAATTATATGGACCCGCTCGGCGGATTTTTGCCGTCGCCGTTGCCGTCATATCCCGGATACGTATATGTATGCATATATAAATAAAAGCACCACATAAAAATAGAAAAAAATTCCGGAGAGCTTGGCCGGGGTTTCAAACCGGCGACCCCTCGCTCCGCCTCTCGCTACCTTAGACAATTACGCCATGCCTTTTCTTTATTTCCGGTTGTACGTCCCACAAACAGGGACAACATAATTATGTTACAAGACACCACAAACATGTAGGCACACATCTACCGTCAACCACTGTATAACCAACATTGCGATTTAAAATTTCCTTAGAGTAAGCAGGAGTGCGTGCGTCAAATTTGAATTTGCGTGAATTTGAGAGTTGAGGTTTTTTCGCTTGCTTCATTAAACAGTTTTAGTTGGGCGTCCGCAGCAGCTTGCAGACGCAGGATTTCATTAGAAATGGCTCTCAGTGCGTGTCCGTAGAATGCGTCTGTGTGTTACGTCGTCTCTTCTCGTGTCGGTGTCCTTCATGCGCAACGTTATACCCACTAATGGCAAACCAACATGCTCAAACTTCAACCGTAGAGCTGCTGCAGGCGCCCAACCACATCTATTGGCAGACAGCGTCTGCAGAATAGCTATGGATGCCCAAATAAGCTGTGTAACGGAGCAAGAGAAAGATGCTCACCTCACATTTTTCTTTATTCTTGTTGGTTCCTTCCATATAGTCACACTCCTCTTAAGAAAAAAGGGAACGCACACGGGTGCTCAGAAAATAAAAAAAGGTTAGCGAAAGACACCAAATGCTGAAAAGAAAAAGAAAAAAGAATTCAAGGAGCGAACTGCACGTAAGGGGACAAAATAACCACTCATATATCACACGATACCCCACCACAGTAACAAACAGATCTGTAGACGACAAAATAACCGCAAGTTGTGACGATCACTTTACAGCGATGGCCGAAGAGCGTCGGCTGCCATAGAGTTTACTACAATACTTACCGGAGGGATCTGTGGGACTAGTGTTTATGAGAGCTGCAGCGCATGGCGCTTTAGCCAGAATGGGAATGATGGGTACTACACGGATTTGTCTAAACTTCGTTCTTTTGGCTCCGTTTGGCTCCGCGTCGCCTGCATCCTTTTTGTCGCAAAACGAAGTTCAGCAAAATTCAGCTCCACTTCGCAACTTTAACCTTTTTAGACTCACCAATTCATATCTAGTCACGAAGTTCACAGCGATCTATTCTTTTATCCGAAACGAACACCAGAACACAGCATTCAACAAAGCCACGAGTGCGTTTGAAGCCGTAAGCACGAAGATTAGGCAAATCCGTGAACAACCCATGATTCCCATGGTGGCTGAACGATCGCAGCACCAGAGTCCCCTGTAGTTAATTTTAGAAAACTCTACGTCGGCTGCTTTTTGTGGCCAGCCTGAGGCTGAAAAACCGACAAAAGCGATAAATATTTATTTCGCCTCTTACGAAATGTACCTTGATAAAGACTGGAACATCTAAGGCCAGCATTCTGCAGAAGTTATAGTCATTTATTTGCGCTTGATTTAATGAAACAAACATGAAAACTTCTATAGCCTCGTCCCCGGGAGGCTTACATAACCAGAAAAGTAGTACTCTCATAAGTGAGCCTCAAGTGTAGTTTTTCAAACTTCCCCAAACTTATCTCAAACTTATACTTTCCTCGTACTTTCGTTAGTCAACTTTTCGCGAAACTTAAGTTCTGTTCTTGAATACGGGCCTAGGTGTACTGTTATTGCTAACAATTCCAGCAATGTCTGGAATTGCGCAAATGAATTACGGAACAAGAACGAGAGAGAAGCAATATCGACAATATTAATTGAGAGCGCACAATATTCAGGTAGTTCGCTGGAAAACAAATTTCATGAGTACTTTTCAAAAGCAGGTGTTTGCACATCATCGCCGGTCAATAGTGTGAGCTGTACATCTTACATCAACGGTTCACACTCAACAATTTTTATGTACAGCTCAAGGAATACATGGCTTGTGAAAAAAAATTAGGAATTAGCAGTGCCTGCTGTGTAGACGAAAAAAGGCAGTGCCTCTAAAAGCAGTCGCCCATGTTATCTGTTTACCTCTCTCGCACATATGTAATGTTACTCTAAGCTCTGGAACGTTCCGCAACCAATTGGAGATTGCAAGGGTAACAGTTATTTTAAAAGGAGGAGATAAAAATGACCTCGGTGACTACAGGCCAATCTTTGTTTTACGTATGTTTCTAAGGTTATTGAAGAAAAAATAAAGTCCAGACTTGCTCAATTCTTGCAGCAAAAGAACATTATCGTTAAATATCAATATGGTTTACAAAAGAAAAAATCCACGGAAATGGCATTAATGGATATTCAAGATAAAATAGTTGACAATATAGAAAACAGGTTACTCACAGTAGCGCTGTTTCTTGAATTGAAAAAAGCCTTCGATTCCGTTAAACATGATGTTTTGCTGCTGAAACTATCCAGATACAGTGTTCGAGAAATAGCTATAGCGTTTAGCTAGCGCAAAAAACGACACCACAAGAAAGAAGACAGAACACAGCGCTGTCTTCTGCCTTCTTTCTTGTGGTGTCGTTTTTTGCGCTAAATAAGTACTACGGATTCTCACCAACTAACCCTGTATAGCGCCCGTATAAAAGCCGACGCGCTTGACCGCTTGTGAGTTGATCGACGGTCGACGCTTTGTTCGCCGCTATCAGTGCCTACTGTGTGTATTGCAGTAAATTAACTTTCCGTTTCCCGGCCACAAGTTCGGCCAAATAAACAGTTTCATCTTGAAAACGCCGACTGCTGTCTTTGTCGACGTCAGGACCACGTGACATCTGGTGGAGGTGCTGCTCGTTCATGTTCCGGACGCCCCCGTCAAGCCGTGAACCCAGCCCACGTCGCGAAGAAGACACCGACACCATCAGCGACAGTCGAGCCAAGACTACCCCCCCAATACGGGCCTCTACCGGACAAGACCAGGATCACAACAAAGAAGACAACAGCCACAATGACAGCCGCTGTGGCGCCTGCAACGGTCGTCATGCACCAACCGAGGGAGCCGCCGACATTCCGCGGATCACCATGCGAGGATCCAGAAAGCTGGCTGGAGGCATACGACCGGGTCTCCACGTTCAACAACTGGGACTGCGACGAGAAGCTACGCCATGTCTACTTCGCCCTTGAAGATGGCGCAAGAACCTGGTTCGAGAATCGAGAGTCCACGCTAACATCATGGGACCTCTTCCGCACCGGATTTCTCAACACCTTCACGAGCGTCATCCGGAAAGAAAGGGCTGAAACCCTTCTCGAGACTCGTGTACAGCTCCCCAATGAGAACGTCGGACCAGGGTTGCCAATGGTGGCTACTTTTCGCCAAATTGGCGAATTTGAGAGACCCGTGGCGACCTAAAATTATGAATGGCGACTTGGCGAATGTTTGGCGATTTTCGGCTTAGGTCTCCACTGAGTTATGCCTCCTAAGATTTGTGTCTTCCCAATGAATGAGCGGCAACGTTCTCTGTATTTTTCTTGGCTTTAAACCCACGAGTAGAATGTGCACGTTACGCGTCATTCGGTTTGTCCGTCCTGTAACTCCTGTGCATCTCCTCAATTCGTCTAGATGCAGGAGGTACTGGAACGTCCCCCGGCGACATTTTAGCAAAATGTAAGTCAGCGGACTGCCTCGAAAACCGCGAGGCGGCAGTGCCTATAAGTTTATGGCTTTAGGTGTTTTAAGCTTCTCTAAAGTTTCGCTTCTGAAGGGGCTAGACGATGGGTTGGCCACGTGTTCCG
>NW_023614207.1:0-60001 GCF_013339695.2 Rhipicephalus sanguineus | reverse complement strand
ACGACGCCGAGAACTACGCACACAGCTGACTTGGAAAAACGCGGTCTTGCAGGAGGCCGTCTTGTCCCGCAACCAAACGGCCAAAAGTGCACAACTGAGGCGTCTGAAACATTGCCGTTGATGAGATGGCAGGCTGAAGCGAACTCAGGGCTCATAGTCCGACGGTGGCCACCGCCTTAACACAATATTAACGTCGCAACGTCAAGGAAGACGCGACGAAAGCGACGAGCCCAGCCTGTCTGTCGGTGCGCTACAGCTACAGCACAGTGCACAGCGGCGCGCTCTCAGCGCCACCGAAAGAAATAAAGAAAGTGAGAGAGGGTCACCTAGGAGCATCGCGTATCGTTGGAAGCAAGAGGAAGTGTTGCGTCGTCGGTGTGGCGTAATTGTCGAGAGATGGCGCTAGTTTGTTTTTGCGCTAAGCCCCTATACTTCGTAAAAGTACCGCCATCTGCTCTCCCCTCCGCCGCCTCCTCTCCTGCGCGCTCTCGCGCGCGACGGCGGCGCCCCCTCGAACGCGCCACGCGGACGCGCGAAGCTTTCAGGCCGTTGCGCGCTGGCGCTGCCACTTCAGCCACAGCTTTTCTAGTCCAGCCGTGGTCGCGTGCCATGTCTCGCATACGGCTGGTGTAATGACTATTATTTCTGCGTTCATTTTCTCAGTTGGTGTAGGTGTGCGCACCATCTAATTCCCTTACAGCGCGCCAGGAGAGCTGCTGCAAGCAATGTACAGTTTGTAGCAAATTGCATGTCGTTTACGGTTCTTTTCGGAGCGCCGCGTTTCCCCGTGTATTTATTGCATCGGCAAGAAATATTTACATGGCAGCTGTGATGTCAAGCCACGCCATTTGGGAAGGAATAGTTCCCGTGCGTATAAACTATCTCTATCATATATAACTGCAGCAATGCCTGCAATTCCCATGAAGGTGCTCGATCAAAATTTCATGACATTCACATATGTTACTTCTCCTCGGCCTGCCCGCCGCGGTGATGTAGTGGTTTCGGCGCTCGCCTGCTGACCCGAAGGTCGCGTGTTCGGTCCCGGCCGCGGCGGTCGCAATTCGATAGAGGTGAAATGCTAGAGGCCCGCGTACTGTGCGATGTCAGTGCACGTTAAACAACACCAGATGGTCAAAATTTCATTTCCGGAGCCCTACACTACGGTGTGCCTCATAATCATATCGTGGTTTTGGCTCGTAAAGCCACATGTATCATTCTTATCTCCTTTGCCTGCCCAATGACGTGTGCGCGCAGTACGCCGTTCAGGGATGTTCGGCCTGTGCGGAGCAGCTTGCACCTTTTGTCGTATGCATGACGCTTATATGTTAACTGACAATAAATGAAGTTATTAAACCAACTCACTTTTTTCAAAATGATCCTAGACAAAAAAAAAACAAGTTAGGTGGAACGGTAACGGACTGCGCGGTTGACTCGCTCGTCCTGCGCTCGTCCTGTGCTCTACTTCTTCTTGTGTTCCGTAAACCGCGCAGTTTTTACCATTCTATGTCATACCAACTAGCCCCCCGCACTTTACTCAAGTTAGGTGGAAATCTTATCACAGCAGCAAAACACCATAAGCGTCGGAGAACGTTCTAAACATGAATGAACGTTTATAAAATAACCGCATGGCTGCGCTTTGATTGAAATTTTAAATTTATTGCTTTGATCTACTGCGCGTCAAACAGGCATCTGCTGCAACTACCGCAGCGTGTTGAACTTATGCGCTAAATCTGTGACGCGATAATTCATGATGACACGCCGCCGATGAGCCGCGGTCCGCTGAACTAAAGCCCCGCTCATATTCCGAATTTGCAAAAAGTTCTGACTGTCACACAGAAGTGGTTCGCCAAATTAGACAATATGATGGAGGAGCTGTACGCAAATGCACTGCTTTCGATAAATCCTGCGCGCTAGGTTCTTTTTTTTTTTTTTGGCTATCGCACTTTCATTTCGACGCTCGCTCCGTCTTCGCCCTTCCATCCGCACATCACAGTGAAAGGTTAGTAGAATATGTGGAACACAACCTAGTGTTCTAGTGCACGACATTCGTTCTTTCAGAGTTATTAATATGTGGGGTTTTACGTGCCAAAACCGTGATATGATCAGGAGGCACGCCGTAGTGGAGGCCTCCGAAAATTTCGACCATCTGGTGTTCAGACAGTCACTTGCTCGAGAAAGTGACTGCCTTGGTGCATGACAAATAACACGAAATTTCGCGTGACATTGAGTAAGTAATACACCACATATCTCACACGGCAAAGCAAGACGCCTGTCAAGAGTAAAAACGCACGAGCACTTACCTCACAAAGCCGCGCCGATCTCGGCTCGAAGTTTGCTCGGCCGATTCTGTGGAGCCAGATTTTCCGGCGACCTTCATTTTCTTTTCCGCACGGAATGCAAAAAAACTTTTTCCCATGGGTGTCACGGTTATGGCAGCCAAACGCACAGCAACCCGGCATCGCGACAATACGAGCGAGACGCACACATACGCTTCAAACTTCGTGCACTTCACATGGGCGAACACACAGCAAATGGCACGTCGGAGCGTTCAACATGGCGCCGAGAGGCGCGCGCTACCAGCCATCGCAACTTCATTCCCCCTGCATGGATCTCTAGGGGGGTTGGAGAGAGGGTACAACCGCCTTAGCCGCGCCGCGTGGCGCCACCATACCGATTGCCACGAGGCGGATAGGCGGCCCTGGTGCTCAATAGCCTTTTATACATGCCGCACGATGGCGACCAAGTTCTGCGTCGAATCTACGGACGCTCTTCTGGCTATCACAACTCGTTTCTGATTGCGCTTCACCGTTAACTACTACAGCTACCACAAGAATTTGTTTAATCATTGAGCATGGATGTTAGTCGTCGGCATGGAGATGTACTACCAAGCATCAAAGTGGGTGCATTCACGTTAAACGGTACTATAGTTGCCAGACATCAATATACATTGTGCAAGCTCTCTTATATAATGTACAGTAAACATTCAGTTACTTCTATAAGGGCACGTTTTACTATCGTGTTATTCCGATTCCTATGACGGAGGGATCAACCATGTTTTTTTGTACATGTTCCCTTCTTGTTCATCCCTTAATCCCCTTCCCCCAGCATAGCATAGCGAACCGGACACGCGTCTGGTTGACCTTCCTGTCTTTCCTTCCTCTCCCTCCTCCTGCTCCAAAATGGAAAACTAGCGTAGATCGCCAGCGATACGACGCAAACGCAGCGCGGGCAACAATGCAGCATGGCCCGCGTCTCGCGTAATATTAATTTTGCCACGTGTGGTTTCCCGTGCGTTTCACCCAACGCCGCGTGTGTTTGTATTATGCCTTTAATATATTGGATAATGAATTACGCATGGCGTAATTGTCCAGTAAAGAAAAAAAAACGCATGGCGTAATTGTCTAAGGCAGCATGCTGCAGAGCGAGGGGCTGCATATTCAAATCCCCGGGCGCGCACATAGGAATTTTTTTTTCTTCTGAATTATTCCTATTTCAGGATTTTATGAATATATGCATAAATATACATATCCGGCACATGACGGCGACGGCAAAACTTCAAAATTGACCACTGCTACACAGGTGGCGCTGGGTTTCTTGGTCTGCGCACCCAGCGAAGCGCTGGAAACTAGCGTATAACAACTTCGCTGTAAAAAATCATTTGAGAGTCAGCGCATGTCTTGTGCACTTGTTGTGTTTCGTCTTTTTCTTTTGTGAGCGCTGCTCAGCCTTCACTATGAGTCATCCGTGAGGCGCGCGCACATGGTCTCTTCAAGAGGAGGCGCCCGAAGCGAAGCTCCGTAGGTGGACCCGTCAGCGCGTGGCGCCGCAACGGCTGCGATACGATGTGAAGTCTTCTCTCCTATCTCCTCTTCCTTGCTCTGTTGTCGTAAAATTGCGAGTTTCTTGTTCCTTTAAGAGAAATAATGGGTGCCGTACTTGGTGGCAGCAGACGCACTGATAGCAAGCCGCGTTCTACTTTGTTCCACTCCCCCCCCCCCCCACCCCCCCGTCTACGAAGCTGCGAAAGGGAGCCAATTTATGGCGTCGATCAGCGTAGATCGCTGTCCAGCCACTCGATCCGTTGTTTGACTTATTTTTCAAACCTCTCAGTTTGGCTCAGACGCTCGAGCAGACAGCTCGAGTTACACGTTACACGTTACAGCTCGCCTTCATTTCTTGGGCGAGGCGATGTTGTCGACACCAGCGGCGACGGCAGCATTATGCGCATCGGTTGTACACATGGCGCAAGAATATTACTTAAAAGGACCATGACAACCAATTTTCGCTCATAATCTGAGTTATGTGGGGTAATCTTTTCGTGTTCACAAACAAGCTGGCAAAATGTCAGCGCGTTTGGTCGAGAACTTTATTTATAATGAATATT
The DNA here is from genome assembly GCF_013339695.2 of Rhipicephalus sanguineus. Lineage (NCBI taxonomy): Eukaryota > Metazoa > Arthropoda > Arachnida > Ixodida > Ixodidae > Rhipicephalus > Rhipicephalus sanguineus. The sequence goes on along the minus strand of NW_023614207.1, from coordinate 55,617 downwards.
TTTATAAACACGCGAGCGGCCCGAGAGTCTGACAACATTGGCGCAATCGCGAGCCGTGACGTAACAAGCCACTTGCTTTGCGAGCGTCTGTATTCCGGCCAAAGATTTTGTTTTGTAGCCAGCTGGGCGTACAATGGAGCTTTTTAAGCATTCTTCGGCTTGGCATTGAGATCTGAACGATTTGCAGCGGCTGAAACTTAGGTAGATGACGACGGCTCCACATCATGCAGCACATGACGTCACACATGCCACGGCAAAATGGCGGTCGCCCGCAGTGGGCGGGGTTTAATGCCAACGACTTCTAGGGCTCAAAAATTATTTTAATAAAAAATTATTTTACACTCCATTTTTCAAATATGTACAGGTAGAATAAACCCTCTACTTCTATTTTTGGTGGGTGACCGTGTCATGGCCCCTTTAAAGGGACACTAAAGAGAAACAATGAATTGGTTTAGATTGATAAAGTGTGCTCGGAGAACTCTTGTGTAGTTTATTTCCCCACCATAGGTTTATTATTAGAGGAGAAAACCAAGTTGAAAGTTTCATTTTTAAATTTCGCGCCGAACTTTGTAATTCGTGACGTAAAAAGACTTCAAAGAGCATTTAACGTATTTTGGCGCCACTGGCTCGACGAAATTTCCACAGACTCGTTATGTCAAGTCTCTGGCCCCCTCAGAGGACAATGTACTTCGATTTAACCGATTAGGAACTACGTAGGCCCAAGCAGGCGCCGTCAAAGATACGTGACGTCACGGCAAATGGTGCGCGAATTCCAAGGTGGCGTCGCCACCTGTATTTTCTTTTTGCGCGTTTTCTCGTTTATTAAGCGTCTTCGCGCAGAAAGCGTGGTGATTTTGGTATCGTGGAAGACTACTTTACTAATGCGAGAAAAATCGTTTTGCTCTTTAGTGTCCCTTTAAGACAGATACGGCAAATGTTCTGACGTAAAGCGCGCACTAGTTAAACTTCCCTCAGGTGAAGCCGGCATCTGTTTCCCCAATAGTGTCTCTCACACCAAGTGTCACACCAAACGGCACCGCGTTAAAGTCTGTTTATTTTGAGTGCTCGTCACGAGCTTTGCGGTGAAGAGTGCGATCGTCTGCATGCAAGTGCGTTTGCGAAGGCTGTTAAAAAAGTACTGATATGAATTAGGAAAATAAGAGACCTATAAAAAAGGCTTGAGCTCTGTACATAGATGTATATGTAGATATATAGTATACACACTATCATTGGTTATATATCCAATTTGTTTCAAAGCTCGTCGATCTCGCACCGCAGGTTTTCATAGAACATATCTTCCTTCGCAGGTGCAACTCGTGCAGTTCGTCGTTCTGATGGTGCACAACTCACTCCCGCTGTTCTTCGCGGGACATTTTGTGCGCTCATTCTCGGTCATCCTCGTCGTTGAGGGGCTCATCTTCTTCGCATGGTTCTCGGCCTTTTACCTGGATACCTACAGACGTTCCAAGGAGGCAGTCATGATCTTCGAATGTCACAAGACCGACTGAACAGGCAACGTCAACATCAGTGACTCGGGCACTTTGTGTTCGCATCTGAGAGTGGAGGATCAAATATGGTTCCACACACAAAAATTTGTAAATATCTTTCTTGCATTTGGCTGACTCGCAGTGAGCGTGGACCACCACATCTTTCCTCGGCCCTAAAAGAATATGTGCACGAGCCAGTCCGTGCTCATCTTGAAACAGGGCTATAAGACACATACAAAAAAGCAAACAAGAACGCTCGCGGTTGTCCTTCTGTCCTTTCGCTTCTATTCAAATAAAAAAATCCACGCATAATCATTCTTGCAAGTTGTCTAAATGATGCGTAAGCGTACATCATCAACAATTCTTGGGCGAAATTTCTTAGACAACAGACGAAACAGACACGGACGTCCCTTGTCTAAGAAATTTTGCGCAAGAAGTGTTGACCATGGAGTACCAACTAGCTCGAACCCACATCTTGGTAAGCGTACAGTTTCACTGAAGGTTGCAGCATTCCAAGAACATTGCTTCCGGGCACCATCGCTATTGCGTCTTTCATTGTCTTTCTAGCGTCCGTCAACGTCAGACACGGCCCCATGGTAAGCGTATCCTGTGACCACCGAAATGCGCGTCTGGAGTCAAACTTTCCCAAAGTTCGAATTTTTCATGTCCTCTATAGACAGGGCTTTTCGAGGCGGAAGTCCTAGATGTGTTATCAAATGCAAAAAGGGATTGTCAGCGTCAGCGCCCTCAAGACGATTGTTACAAAAAAGTAACGTAATCACATATGGCGTCGTCTATGATTTTAGCACATCACGGATCTAATTGGGACGTCATGAGGACGTCACATCACATGGTGTCGTCTCGTGATTAAAGGTCGGCTGATTCTGGAGGAAGTGCAACGGCACGTTAGGTGCAGAAATGTTCTCGTGGGATCAAGGCAATCGACATAGAGGAAAAAGAATAAGAACAAGAGGAGATGGATTTCGCCTTCTAGCGGCCTTATGAGAACTGGGGACCGTGTGCGCGCTGCACAAAAAACTCGAAATATTTATTTATCATTATTGTTTACAAATACTGCAATCCCGCTACGAGACATTCGCAGGATGGGGATACAACTTTATAATATCACTTGCAAGGCAAACAAAAACAATAATACAATAAAAAATATAGCAAGTAAGTACTGGTACTGTTGGGACTCCGGGCCCTGCAGGTCTCATTAGTGGCAGCTGGCCCCCGTCGTAGGATCCATCGCCCAACAATTCAGAGAGAAGAGGTGCTCGTACGAACGACAGAGATTTATTAACATGGTAAGTTGAGAAGAATTGATCAAGAGAGATCCAAAGAGAGAGAGCGTTTACACAAGGTCTCCGGCTTTTTATAGCTCCGCGTTGCCAACCCTGGGCGCACTGTCCGCATCTTCAGTAGGTTGGCTAGAATAGGGAGGTGTGAAAAGCGGCCGCGGAAACCGGTCCCCAAGTTGCACCGATGCCGCCAGGGGCGCTGTACGCAGGGGCGCGTGGCGGTGAGCAGACGACGTACAGCGCAGCTCTGCTTACGTTCGACGAATATGGCTCGCGCTATTTTTTGCGTGCGACACTTTGCAGCGTTAATCGTCTTCTTTTCCCCTCAGCGATTGTACTAATAAAGGGTAGCAAGCTTCCTCTCCTCATTTGAAAAACAGGGTTCGTATATTTATCACGGTAGCAGGCTGCATGCCGAGTAGCACTGCGCGCGCCAGAGTAATATTCCATGGTAAAAATATAAAACAGCACTTTCTTAAACACAAGACGAAGGAAAGATTTTTGTTGACACAAAAGCCGTGTTTGTCCGTAATGACAGCTACACAAGAGAAGTGGCTGAGGAATTCCACATATCAAGGAAAGCAAGTGATTGCGTTAGCCAACCTTCCCTGGCGTTATCATCGAAGGAAATGGGCCTGTTAAACAGGGGTGACTAGGAGATCACACGAGGCTGTGCCTTAGTTGGACAAGTGAATCATCTTTGGCAATGAGCATGCGCGCTCGCCTTAAAAAAGTACGTGTCGTTTTTTTTCATTAAACCGGTTGCAAGTAAAATCAGCGCCGTGTGTGTCTCTTCTTTCCTTCGTCTTGTGTTTAAGAAAGCGCTGTTTTATATTTTTACCATAGAACCTCACCAACTCGCCCAATTTGCGTGTCTTCTTCAGAGTAGTATTGCTCGCGGCATTTCGCACACGCCACTTTTAAACACAGAGTTTGTTTGTTTTTTCGCTTGCGTCATGCCATTTTACCAATTGCCATTATGTATCACTGCAACTCATCAAGTCATTTTCAGTGCTTATTCAGATTGCTAAGCTGTTTTTTAAGTGAATTGTTACTTTTGATGTTCGAAAAATGTACGGACATTCAGAATTGTGGTTCACAAAAAATTACGCTTTCATCTGTTTTTGTTCGAAAGTTACGGTCCATTTTTTGTGACTACACTCAAATCGAAAATGACATGTATGAAAATTTTAGTTCTTGTTTTTCTCGAAACTTGATTTTCAGTAGGTTTTTGTTGCGAAAAAACTCATAGCTATGGACGAGATCAATATTTTCCCACGAAACTTTCCATGCTTCTTGCTTAGACATTTACCTGTTCCTGTGCAATGAACTAGAATCATTGAAACAATGAATAAATTTTGATGTTATAATATTTCAATTGAAATGCAACCTTCTGAAATGACACGACCTTTGGTTTTAGGCTATGATATACCTAATAATTAGCATAGCGCCAGGATCTTAGTTCATCGCAGAGCCTACGCACACAGCTATAATGCTGCGAAGACATTTTCTGTTTGTATGGTTGGATTGGTAGTTATGACTATTGCCGTGATGGCTGCATTATGGGTAATATTAATAATTACATTAAAATTACCTTCCGTTTTTTTACTGAACACAATTGCAGAGCCCCTTTAAACTGTTCTCCCAAAGGCAAACACAAAACAATCAATCTTGGGTCAAAATCTAAGATTTCTGAAAAGGTGGCAACATACCTAAAAAATTTCCTGCTCTCGCACCCATTCTACCCATTACTATGCACTAGCTGCTGGTCAAAACGTAATGTGTGCGTTTTGTCGGTAGGTTGAAAGATTTATTAGTTCAAAAGGAAACACATTCCTACACGAAGCAAGTTTATTTGAACTCTGCAATAAAAAGCTATCTACAGAACACAGGTCTTAGCCCACTTGGCTTTCTTTTCTTCCTCCTCATGCTTAACCCCTTTTAAAAAGAAATGCACCCGAATTAAGGAATAAAAGTGTACAACAGATCACGTTGTACGCGCTGTCGTTCATTTCAGACTACGCAATACCAACTCGTTAATTGCCCATGGCAATTAACGTCGTTCCCTTCTACGTGTCTTCCGTCGAAATGCTTCTCGCACTGTGTTGAGTTCTCTGTCAGCTGCCTTTCAGATCTCGGTATCGCACGACCTTACTTCTAAAATAACTCTTTTCATCTCAGTACTCGGAACAAAGATGCCTTTTCTGTCGACGACCAGTACTCAGAGTTTCAGCCAGGAACGAAGCAACAACGTCCAGTTTTGTTCTTCGTTTCATAGGACATTAACCTCACACCTCAAAAATCCATGATCCTCTAACAAAAATTCGGGGACGCTTAAGCTTCGCCTTTAAGAGTTCAACGCGATAGCAATATCCCGCCCCTAGTGCGCGCTTCGAACACTACGAGTGTTTAACAGAATGCGCGCACTAAGGTGTGTGCCTTATGTAATGGGTAGCATGCTTTAAACCAGGAGCAATTATGCGCGAGAACCTTTTTCGAAGCTGCGATGCACCCACTACGTGGTCTTAAGGGAATACGCGCAGTAATGTGTGTGCCTTTTGTAATGGGTGGCTGTCTTTAAACCACCAAGTCGTTATGATATTGACATGGTGTGAGGCCCGATGGCAATGTGCGCTTGTACCACGCAATATTACTGCCATATTACATCTATACTGTGGCACCTGCATACAGGACGCGTATTTTTGGAAAGCATCAAAGTTACTTTCAGTGCAGCTCCAAGCAGAGGCGTGGCTGTGTGGTAGAACACCTGCTTGCCACGCAGACGACCTGGGTTCGATTCTCACTCGGACCCAACATTTTTATTATTTATTTTATTTGCAGCTTTTTCGATTTTTCGGTCACGGACAAGATGATGATTTTTCGCTCACAACCAACGGTGCCGACGCCGACGGCGGAATTTCTGCGATACGAGCTCTTTAACGCTATCGCGTTAAAAGCACCACTTGAACGATGAAAAATACGACATCGCGTTGCCGAGTGCTAGGCTTTCCTCCTGCAATCTGCAACGGCGGCGGCCGCACCATGCAGCGCCCCTTGCAGCAGCGCCCCTGGCGGCCTCGGCGCGCACAGGAACCCTCTCTGGCAAGGGAAACGCGCTGCGCTCAGCACACCTCCCCATTCTAGCCACCCTGTCTACAGCCAATACGGTGTCCGGTGGTCTCGGCGCTCCATCCACGGAGGGGAAAAGACACCACACAACACATGCAGGGGGCACAATCTAAAACGATGTCCAAATATGGTCACAAAGTAAGAATGGCAGACTGGGTTTGTTGGTTTAACATATTTGAAGTTTAAGGCGCGAATAAGACACGGACGAAGATAAGGAACACACACACACACAGCGCCACTTCCAACAAAGATATATATCGAAAGAGCATAGAACATATTTATACACCAAGCGCGCCGTCATCGTGCCTCAATGCGCAGTCGCATTCAAGTAGTGTAACTTTTTTTGGCGATAATGAAATGGAGGCAACGCTGAGGCATAGATCACTTGGTTCGATTATTTTCTTATCCTCAATAATTAGTCGTACTGATTTATCGGGACTTCGGCCGACTACCGCACCGGCGCTAAAGTCAGGAACGCAATGACAATCTCGGCAGTGTATCGCGAGATGGCCCTCTCTGCCATTTCTGACGTATTATTATGCTGTCTTCGCCTGTCATTCAGGCATTGTTCGGTCTGGCCTACGTAGCTTCTACCACACGACAAGGGGATCTCGTAGACCACACCCTTCTGACAGCTTACATACTTGTTCTTGTGGTTCACAATGCAGGCCGGAGCTTTCCTGAGGAAAGGGCTAGTCATCTTGCAGAGCCTGGAAAGTTTTAACGGGACAAAGAAGACCACCTTTACATGAACATGTTCGGCAATCTTTTTCAAATTATGGGATACGCGGTGTACATAAGGGATCACAGCAAGCTTAACATGGCTCTGGGGCGGCTCCTCACTTAAAAGGCGGTTCCGCGACTTCCTCAACATCATCTCCGCCACAGACACCAGAACGTGCTGTGGGTAGCCTGCCTCCTCAAGACGGTCGACCTGCTTGAGAAAACTGTCAGCTGCTCTGTGTGAGCAGGATTTCTTAAACTGACTCTCTTCGTCCCATTTTGTTCTTTTTCCTTATAAGTATGTTCTTAAGCTACACAGGCATGACAGGTCTTAAGCTTTTTGTCTGTAGGCACCCCCTGCACCCACCACGTATTTATACCTAATCGTGAAACAAACACTATATTTCGAAATCGGCGTCCAGATTTTAGTCATGTTGAAGATAGGTATCGATATGTTGTTGGAATCCTGCCACCATGTACCCTTCAGAAACGACCCGTAAGTGATATATGAGAAAGCGCTTCTTTTATATGGCAACGTTAGCTGACATTTAGTACGACTAAGCCCCCCCCCCCCCCCCCGGGCGTTACTGTCCTGGCCCTTGCGGGAGTAAATTGAATGCAGCCCGTTAGCTGAGGTGTGTTTGAGACCCCTGATATAGCGGAAAAAGGCGAAAGTTTCAATGTTAAGAAACTGGAAACACAAAGCAGGCTGTGCATGTCCACCTCGCGTCACATGACCACTGGGGGCCATGGCGGCGCCACGGAAAAAAAAATGTGTCTGTATAGGAATTCTATGTAACAAGGCTCCGTGCAGTCCTTTCGTTTTAGTAGAGGGCTGGTAATTTCAAGAACGTTTCCCCGCTTTCGAGCTCTGTCATCACTCTTGCGATAAGTTACACGTATATATCTTTATATTACATTTATTACTTCGATTACAGAATAACATTTGGGATATAAAATGATAACGCATGCAAATAAATCGCAGAATAGCGAGATGTTAACTACATAAGCGCCTGGTATATCTGCTTTTAGCTCGCCCGTTTAAGATTAATCAAGTAGTCCCATATGCAAGGAGTAAATGAATTTCGGCACTTGCCCCTAATAAAATTTCTCTAAATAGCTTACCCCACATAAAAAAGCATTTTTTTAGAGAAAGCGTGATACATATATGTATGCACAACGTATGTGGAACAAACCTGAAGGGGCACTAGAAAGAAAGTTTTTCTATTATAGTTAATTACTCTTTTGCAATTCCTAAACCCCCACGCTCGCCGGGACAAGACTCTTGGCAAGTGAGAAAACGCGCAAAAAGATAATTGCGGGTGGCGACGCCCCCTTGAAATTCGCGCATAAAACGCCGTGACATCACAGATTCTGACGGCGTCTAATTGGGCCTACGTAGTTCCTAACCACTAAAAATGAAGTACATTGACCTATGAGCCCAGGTAGCACAACACGGATAATTGACGTTTTATAAACGTTTATCCGAGACGATCAAAACTTTTAGAAAACGCCACGGAATAGAAGCTAAAGGTCTAGAAAACGTTTTATATCTCGTCTAATGTCCGGCTAGAATCCGTTTTTAAGACCATCTAGAAAACGTTTTTAAGACGATCTAAAAAACGTTTTTAAGACGTTCTAGAAAACGTTTCAAAAACGTTTTAAAAACGCGCAAGAAATCCCATTTTTAAAACAGATAAAAATATCCCATTCCATCGTCTTTAAAAAGACGTTTTCTAAACGTTTTTAAGATGATCTAGAAAACGTTTTAAAAACGTCGCAAAAAATCCCATTTTAAAAATAAAAATATCCCATTGCATCGTCTTTGAAAAGACGTTTTCGAAACGTTTTTGAGACGTCATGCAGGATCTCTTTTCTTTTAGCTGTTTTGTTTTGGCGCATGCAATTAAAATAGCGCACGTTTTTAGGAAGCCCCCTCTGTTATAGTAATTACAGTTACTTCATTCTGTAATTACTATTACAGAGTGAGAGCTCAGTAGATTCACAGACAAAAGTCGTCATGTCATAATTTAATATGTAAAACAGCAACGACTCCTGTACAGCATAGAAACGTAAAAACCACGAAACGAGATATAGCATGCGACTATATAACATTATTGAGAAGCGGCAAAAGAACACAAAATATCGCGGTGATTAAAATGCAGCTATATAGTATCCAACCTTCAAGAACACTTTTTGTTGCACGATTCATCATTCGCAAAATTGTTGTCAAACAACTAACAGTGCAATATGACAAAATTTAGGATCTGGCACAGCCATTCTGCAATATGTAGGCGTAGACTCATTAGCTTTACTTAATCAAACGCAAAGATGAAGTGAAGAGAAATTTTCGAAAAGGGAATGTCGCTGAAGCCAACGACTCGACAAGGGGACTAGTTTCCGTCAGGCAGGGGCGTAGCCAGAAATTGTTTTCGGGGGAGGGGGGTTCAACCATACTTTATGTATGTTCGTGCGTGCGTTTGTATCTGTGCGTGTATATAAATGCGAGCAAAATTGAAAATTTTTTCGGGAGGGGGGGGGGGCGGGTTGACACCCCCCGCCCTTGGCTACGCCCCTGCCGTCAGGGCCCTGACGAAGACAAGCATTCACGATGAAACGTTTCCTCAACGCTTCATCTTCCGCTGAACTTCTTTCTTGTAGGAAGGAGAGAGAGAGAGAGAGAAGGAACAGAGAATAGGCAGGGAAGTTAACTAGCGTCCAATTTGCTACCCTACACATGAGCGGAGAATGAGGGAGTAAAAATAGAGAGAAAGAGACACATTTCACAACACACACACAGAGGAGTGTATCACAGGTGGTCACTCAATTTGGTGCCTTGAAGTACTGCAGGAGGGCTCGTGTCGTTTTCTCGGCTGATGTGCTATGAAGACAGACTCCCAAGATCTTTCCTTCGGGAAAAGGCCGACCGTCAAGTCTCCTGAAGGCACACTGGAGAGTTTGAAATAGCGTACAGCGGCACAAACGATGATCGATAGTCTCTATGCAGTTGCAGTTATCGCACATTGATGAATCTGCCCTACCATTCCGATAGGTGAATGAGTTAGAAGACACTACACCGAGCCACAGCCAACACAGCAACACAACAAAAAGACGTGGACAGTAGAAGTGGACAGGACAGCGCTTACTCCTGTCCACTTCTACTGTCCACGTCTTTTTTTCAGTGTGCTTCAACCTAATTTTCCAAACATGAACGTAAACTAACAGGCCCAACTCGCCATCTTGCTCCAACACAGCATTCTAAGCAGGAAAGGAGGCATGCATCAAACACCTGGTGTGTGTCTCGTTTCAAAACAATCGTTCAGTAGCGCTACTTAAGACCACAGTTAGTGGAAATCGACTCCAATGTGTTGAAATCACTAATAACAAAACAAAACTGCAAAATAATATTTGGCCCACTTAGCCAAGAATGCGTAATGAAAAAAGAACGTAAATTGCTTGCAAAATCACTGTTGGTGATGTGCATTGCTCACAAAATGAAACTTTTAGGAACGTTCTTACAACATGCCTCTGTTGGAACATTTCTCACTGAAAAAAAATGTTGTAAAAAGCTCTGGCATCATTACAGAAGTAACATAGACGTTGGGAACAAAAGGCGCCATTTTAGACGTTAGCTAACAATATTTGTGGATGCAGCATACGTGTTTCAAACGGCGCCCACTAAAGAAGTAACGGTTTCAGGCTTCGAAATGCAGCGTTCAAAACTTATCACAGAAATCACGGTCTGACATCCCTAGAGAGCACACAGTTAAGCTTAAATGTGCCATGGCTAGCAGAAAATATGAACACTGTAAATTACAGCGACATATAACAAAAAGTACAACTAAACCAATTGTAGAGCGAAAACAAAATGTATGAACAGAAAACTAATCGAAACGACCACAAAAATGACAATGAATGATCCACTTACTAAAATGAATACATAAAAATTAGGAATATGAAAATGCCAGCCTGATAAAAAACATCTTTCTTTTATGATGCCCAGTATTAGAAAATGTCAGGCTAAAAGAACAAATTAATATAATGATAAGACACATCAGCTAAAGAAATTGGGACTCTTCCCCATTTTTACTCAAAAAGCACACAGCTGCAAACACAGGATTGTCAGAGGCAGATCAGGGTATTGCACTTCATCATCATCATCATCATCATCATCATCAGCCTGTCTACGCCCACTGCAGGGCAAAGGCCTCTCCCATGTTCCGCCAATCACTTAGTATTGCACTTAGTACATCACATTGCTCAGTGTCAAAATATCACAATGTGTGGCAAGTCAGTCTGAACACATGGCTTCATAAGAGGTACTTGATGGAAATCACTAGGCACATCCGGAAGTCTGCAAAGAACACTACAAATAGCATACACACGAAAGTTGTGCCATTAGCAGCATGGGGGCAGCGTTCCACGTCAAATATATTTTAGCACAATAGCCCTAGTGCGGTTTCTTGAAGATGCCGACAAACACAGACGCTCAAAAAGGTTAACTGCTTTACAAACTGTGACCTTTTGTTTTTGAAAGTTTCCAAGGGAAAGAGAAAAATGTCAATCTCTTGACATCCATCTTTTTTCATACTAAAACCTGTCAGTCAGCCCATCAAAAAGAAGAAAGTAATAATTTAGTTGGTGTAGCCTTTGTTTCTAAACATCTAGGGCAAATACCATCTGCAATAAATAGGAGAAAAGATCATTTTCAGTATTTGTTATTATACCTATAGGACGGTGTGAAAAGATGAAAACTCGATAACACCGTACGGCGACAGAGAGCGAGCCTGCTATATTTAACCAGGCACAAGAGACGCGTAAGAGAACCTCTTCATTCTACTAAGAGCTGCAGGCTTTACCGAGAAAGGAGGAGGTTAACAGAGTAGGGCAAACAAATCACAAGTCCGAAAGCGCATCGAGATAGGCAAGGCAGCACTGAGAAAAAATGCCGAACTCCTCCCCGTGAAACGCGTCTTTGACTCTCATGCCCTCAGAAATTCGCAACTAACAGAAAAGCGTGCCCAGCCTCTCGTTACATACAGCTAGTACTGTGGAAGGAACCCTGAACCAGTACGCTGTCGCTGCAAAGATTCTCTCATCCACAAACTTCAGTGACAAAATAAAACAGATGACACATGCCGTAACTTCCAACAATGCAGTTTCAAAATTGGGTGCGCGAAGCTCTGCGTTTGTTCATCGCCATTGCGCATGCATTATGCGCTACGTACGCAACAAACGCTATCTGCGTATCCCATTGTAAAACTGGCTACTCCGCATGCGTCGTACGCCATCCTCTTGCGTACTCACGTTAAGTGGCAGAAATAGCGTATGCGCCCAACGAACGCTATCTTTGCGTACCCTATTCTAAAACTGCTTCTTACGTGGCACACGTAGCTTAAGCTAATGTGTATCTTGAAACTCATCAAGTGGCCAAGAAAAGACAGTCATTTTACTAAAATTAGGTTAAGAAATATAAATATGGTTTTCGCCGATGTTCATTCGAGCATGAACGGAAACCACGACGTGCATTTACGTTTAGACAGCTTTATCGTGTATGCTGAATAAATTCCGCAGTAACGTACTGCTGAAACATATCGCACATGCAACCCGTGATGCAATGGAATACGCTTTTTCATTTGCCATAGTTCTGAAATACTGAGCGCAAATGCAGTAAAAATGAACTTACCTTCAAAAATGAGAGAAGCCCGTGGTTTACAGTATGCGCAAATCCACAGAAAACTAATCGCACATCAAAGTAACCACGCCCGTCCCTCGAGCATAGAAGAAAGGAAGTTGCGAGAGCGTCCCGCGCGCAAGCTGATGAGTGAATTTTTCCGCAGAGAATCTTGCGGGACTCTAACCGTCAGTCAGCGTAACAGTCGCTCCACAGAGACATACTTGCATTCGGGTCCACAAGGTTAACACGCAGCGAAGTAGTTTCTTCGTAGCCGCGTTTATAGCCTCCACGAACCACGACACAAGCACGAAATATAGCAAAAGAATGCATGACCGGTGAGCTCGACCGCCCATGCGAAATCGGCGAGCTTAACGGACATTGCAGAAGCAACGGCCGCGCGGATGGATACAGTCAGCGATAAGGCGTTCGTGCGAAAGTTAGACGGTTATCGCTGCGAGTAAATTACAGTAAATGACGTAAAGTTTACTGGTTAACGAACTTTGAAGTCTTCATTATTGTTTATGCAATGTAGACACCATACGCCTTTATCCTTTTGCGCGCTACTTTCTTTATCGCAATGAGAGATGGTATGCGCAGGCTCGAGTTCAAATTTCAATTCTCGGTGGTTCATGCATGCCCATGCATGCATGGGCCAAGTGGCGCGCGGACCGCTGCTGGGCGACAAAACGTCTTATAAAGTGCGTCTTCTAGACGTCACAAACAAGTCGTTTTTAAAACGTCGAAATTGGTTTGGGATCGAACAAACGTCTTGAAATATACGTTCCAGACCAAAATGGTCTTAAAAAATGCGTTTCTATCCGTTATCAAAAACGGATGTAATACGGTTTTTTGTGACGTTTTTAAAACGTCGAAATTGGTTTAGAGTCGAACAAACGTCTTCAAATATACGTTGCAGACCAAAATGGTCTTAACAAATGCGTTTTCTAGACGTTATCAAAAACGGATACAATACGGATTTTCTGTGACGTTTTTAAAATGTCGAAATTGGTTTAGAATCGAACAAACGTCTTCAAGTATACGTTACAGACCAAAATGGTCTTTAAAAATGCGTTTTCTAGACGTTATCAAAAACGGATATAATACGGGTTTTTTATGACGTTTTTAAAACGTCGAAATTGGTTTAGAATCCGTTTTATCCGTTTCAACCCTAAAAAAAACGTTTTCTAGACCATGTGTGCTACCTGGGTTGCCGCGTCAGATGCATTCAGGCCGGCACGAGAGGTTGACGCGCTGCTCTGGCAGGCGGCTTCTCGTCCGTGCGCTCGACTACTGCCCTTTGTGTGATAGTCTTAGCGCCGCCGGCCTTTGCGGAGTTTCCTTATTGGTCGCGAGGACATACCATGGCGCCGCCATGCGGAGGCATCCGTGTGACGTGCAAGGTTGGATTGCTCCGCCAGCCCTCTCTCGTTCAGCCCGCAGCCGCTTTCGCGTCTGCTTTGTTATTATTATTGTTGCACTTCACTTTGACGAAGACAGTAAAATACGGCTGCGGCTTCGTCACTGGCTGTACGAAATGCTAAATAGCTGCTCGGAAAAAAAATGTTACGTTCCCCATAATGTCTTATACAGCGCCCTGATTGCCGGCGTCGTCTGCTATAGCCACCGATATGGAAACCAGGGGGCCGAGCTCGCTGCTTTTGTAAAAGGTAACGAATCATTTTGCGTCGAATGGGCTTTAGCGCGTACTTTCGGCAAAGAAACATATTTTTGCTGCAAGATATGCGTGCAACCGCGCAACTTAATTCATTGTAGGTTTGCATACAAAAACGCGCCGCGCTTGACACGACCAGGATGTGAAATTTACATTCCTGTTTAATACAGATAACGCTATGAAGCACGACGAAAGCGGTTTCTCCGATTTGTGCCAAGCAATCCAGCATGCTTAGAGATTCACGCAGCCGCAACCTTTCTCATAAGATTGTAGGCAAAAACACGAGAGCCGTACGCACGCGCGTGCCTCAGCTAGATAACATTTCACATAAGTTTGTCTGCGGCAAGATTTTAATATCTATCTGTTGCTTCTCATTGAGCGAATTTTCTATGTCACACGGTGCATTTTCGACCGCCACCGCGCCACATCAGGATGAAAATTTTCGACGATTGACTCCGTTATCCAGCTTGCACAAAGAGGCGAATCGCGATCGAAAAATACGGTCCCGCTCGGGCTCGATTGCGATAGCAAATGCACTGTGTGCCAGCCGGACGTATTACTTGCGCACTTGAATGGCGATGCCGCAGAGTGTAACTTACCGTGGTCTATATGACAATTTTACGTTGCAGTGAAAATACTAGCGTCCAGTATTTATAAAGCTTAATTGAAAAGCAGCATGACCCTTCGCGGCTGCTGTTGAAGGTGAATCAGTGTTTGAAGCCGGCCACGTTTTCGCCTGTAGCGTAAAACAACATAGAGAAGAACAAGTGACACTGGCTATGTGCTCGTTTTACAGAAATAATCTATAAGCAAGGAACCCCGTGAACTGAAGTCGGGAGTCTAACGAAACTCGTGAGGTCGGGAAAGGACACGAGGACAATTAAAATGATCACGGGAGGGGGGGGGGGGCAGACTGTGGTGGAAGTAACGTCGGTGAGACAGGTAACTTTTAGCAAAAACTGAAGCAGCACATGTATGATGCAAGAAAGTTTTTATCGAACGCGCTGGCCGAACACGCAGAAGCAACTCGCCACAGAAATAGACTGGGACAAGATAGTGGAAAGAGAAAAGAACTGGACTTCTCGGCTTTCTTGAATCTCCAGATAACGGCGCACACGCTTAATCGTCATGACGGCAACTTTCCACACATGTCCGCACGTTGCCTACGTCATATTTTAAAACAAACATAACCGGACTGTTTGCGCATTCATTTTTCACTGTGAAGAAGGCTCTCGTGCGGGAGCCGGGCCGTCTTGCTTTTATGTGAATATTCGTGGTCGGTATCCATTTTAACAAGGACTGTGTAGTCTCTAGGGGTCCACACACAAAAGTGAGAGCAAAACCACACTGTTCAAAAGCGAAAACGCCACAAAATCGCGTTTAGAAACACCGCATTCAACCGTCGCCGTCCGCTTCCCTTCACCAGAGCGAGGCGAGGTCACGTGATCCCACCCTGCACGTCATAGCAATTGCAGCGCCCGCGTCTCCAGTGGTGGGCCTCGCGCCCAATACGGCCCGCAACCCCGTGATTATCGCACTGTGTTGCATCTTGGGTGTGTTTGTTGACAACATGACTCGAGTGCTTTTTCTGCGCCGTGTCGGTGAGTCGACGAACGCGGCCGTAGCGTCTTTTCGCTGCGGCAGTGGAGAACGCCGCGTCCCTTCCCGGTCGCCTCGTAGGGTAAGCTTCGTGCAAACCATCTCCACAAAGTAAAACAGCAAAATCTTCATATAGTTCAAAAAACGCCAGGCCTGCGCTGAAACCGCAGCACAGTCACAGCGAAAGCTGGAAGAGCGGCGTTTCTAGAGCCCGTTAGGCTCTCTTGGGGCTACAATGCAAGTACACTAGAAAGATACCCACTACGCCATAAGTCACAATTTTAACACGAAAGTGTTTTATGCCGGGGTCCACCAAGTACATCCGTCACGGATATGACGTTGATAAAATGGACGCCAACGGGTGAGAAAGAAGAAAACAAAGAAAAAGATACCCCGCTGGGAATCGAACCCACGACGTAGCGGCCGCGACGACAAGCGCCCGACGCTCTACCGACTAAGCCAACTCGGGAGATGCTAGGTACGGCGCGAACGCGCCTTATATCTTTCACACCTTCTCTTTCGCGGCGGGCGGAGCGGGGCGGTGCCGCCGTCTGTGAGAGGTGAAAAGAAGTAATGCTTCACGATCGACACTTACTAGCGCTTACTCCGAGATTGCACGTGATATCGGAGGTCATGGTTAAAGCGTCTCGATACCAGAGAGGTAGACTGGCCGCGCTGGCGTCGCCGAGGCACCCTTGACGCAGTTACGTTCTTTGCCTTTGGATTCGTGTTAGCGTGCGTCGGCTCATCGGAGTAGTGCAGCTCCACGTGCACGAACGGCATTTCTCTGCCGCCGACTAATTCAATTGCGAGAGCACCGACTAACAAAACTGCTGCAATATGCGTTGCAGAAAGGACGCGATTTCGACGGGCGAATGTCGTGCCTTGGTGGAGCGAGAGCAGCGCCTGCGAGACAGAGGCCAGCGGGACGCACGCGTTTGCGGCTCAGGCTACGAACCTCTACCTCCCGCGTTGCTGAAGTGCAGTGTGTGTTATGTATGCATGAGCACAGGCGTCGGCTACCCATTACTAGAAAGCGCACACCGTGCCGTTTCTCTCCTTAATTGACGACGCTTTGAAGAAGTGCATACCGGGTACCAATGTTGATTATGAACTTGTTGATATCATCCTTACGCGCGATTCACGATTCGCTGTGTCCAAATATATGTTCACACCGTCAGCTACCTCAACGGTTTAATCATGATCATGGGCGTTTGTCGTCGCGATAGAGACATGCTGTCAACATGGGTGCATCCACGTCAAACGGTGCTATAGCTGCCAAACACGAATAGACATTGTACAAGCTCTCATATATCATAAGCACTACTTCTGTGAAGACACGTTTCACTTTCGTGTTATACCGATTCCTATGACGGAGGGATCAGCCATGCTTTTTTGTGAAGTTGGGAAGCACCTACTAAGCCATTATTCGTCATTCTGCGGAGAAGCGAGGCACCAGCTACACGTCTGTAAGGCATTATGTGCACTTTGTTGACGCGACGACTGATGACGATGAAGAATTATGGCTCAGCCCTTTGTAATGGGTTGGAATCTTTAAGCGGCCCACCAGTTATGTAATTTGCATTGGGTGACGCCCGGTAGCTATTTCCCTCTCCCGTCATGCTGTATAACATACGTTGACGTGGGAGAGAGACGGGGGGGGGGGGCGAAGAACTTTACTGAGACCCCGAGGAAATGGATCATGCCCTTATGGGCTTCCTTGGCAGCCAATACAAGTGCACTTGCGAGGAACCCACTACGCTATAAATCATTGTAATTTTACTGAGACCCCGAGGAAGTGGATCATGCGCTTATGGGCTTCCTTAGCAACCAATAAAAGTGCACTTGCGAGGAACCCACTACGCTATAAATCATTGTAATTTTTGAGAAGTAGGGCAGCAGGCACTGTGCCATTTTTCGTCATTCTACGGAGAGCGTTGGTACCTGCTAAACGCATGTAAGGCATTATGCGCACTTTGTTGATGCTGTGCCTGATGACGATGAAGAATTATGGCAGAGTCCTTTGTAATGGCTGGAAGCACTGAACAACCTACTCGTTGCGCAATTCGCATTGTGTGAGGCCTGGTTACAGAATTCGCGTTGTGCGACGCTTGGTGCTTATTTTACTCTTCTACACGCTACATTGCATATGCTAATGTGGTTCCTTCCCGACATGAAGCCTGTATAAGACCTTTTTGCAAAGCAGTTTCAAGCACCGGCATCTGTAATAAGCCAGAAACTATTGACCATGTTTTCTTACATTGCTGGGAGGGCGTGTACTTTTGGGATGTACTACAGAGGACAATCAAAGGGAATTCCCGTTAGATCAATACGGTATCAGGTTTCTCCCAATAGATAATGAGAATGGATTGCCGTTAGACTTAATAATGTTAAACCGGCCTCCACTGTCTATGGCGGCGCGTATGGCAGGATTTCACCGCGATCCAGATGCAAGGCCCGCAAGAATGTACTTTCGTGAGTGTATGTCGAAATTTGTTGAATTGCAGAAAACGCAGAGAGATTGTACCTGTGTGGGTATCGAGAGTGGAACCCTTGACAGTGCTCAAGGAATTTTAAAATTGATGTCTGTCCAGTAGGACGGACAACATTTGATGTTATTTATTCTATGTGTTTGTGATGTGGTTTAATGTCTGGAAGCAGGCAATAAGCAAAAAAAGCATGGCTCAGAGGTTGAATACTGGGCTCCCACGCAGAGGGCCCAGGTTCGAACCTCGTTCCATCCTGGAATTATTTTTTTCTTATTTCGTTTTTTTTTTCTTATTTCGAGCGATACTGGTTACGGACACCGGCGGCGGCGGCGGCGGCGGACAACTACGGCGCCAAAAACGGCCGGTGAAATGATCTCATAACAGCTTTCGCTGTAAAACGCAGACTGTAGCCGAGGACGAGCATCCCGTTCATTGGCACGTTACGCTTCTCTCACATGTACTAGTAACGTTCGGCGGGCTTCGTGCATCGATTCGGTAGAGGCACATATATACCAGTAGGCTGCACTCAATGCGTTTTGTTCCCCGATAATCAGCTGAAACCGCCCTTATGAAGCGGCGCTGTGTACATTCGTATACAAGCCACCCGCTGCATCTCCACACGGCGACGGCGACGGTGCTGGCAACACCTGGAAACACTGCCGCTCCGGCGTCCTTGCTCGAAAGTTCCGTTGTAGCACAAAGCGAGTGCTGAGCGCCGGCACCAGACTAGCAGTGCGGGCAGGCTATGCTTGGCGGACACCTGCAAGTCTCCCGTTACGGTTGGCGGATCATTGTTCGCTCTTGAGACTTATCGGAGTGGTCGTTATGTAAGCCGTGCTCCGCCGCCGCCATACAGGAGCCCGTCCTAGTCGCCGGTCTTGTTATGAAGTTTCGTGATGTTCCGTTACATGAAGCAAGCTTTGGCCGGCGTGTGCCGTTTTTGTGGTGTTTGCGTGTTGTGCGCTCTTGCCGCCGTGGTGGTTAACGGCACGCACCATTCGTACACCATGCAACGGTGCACGGATACTTCAAGACCGGCCGAGTTCCGCAAGATTCTTCGAAGTTCCGAAAAACTAAAGGTGAGCATGCGGCTTGCGTTCGCAGCCACACATATACAAGTTCCAGTTGGGCAACAGTTATTGTTTATTTAATATGGCTGAATCGTGAAGTGCAGGATGTTGCAGTTAATATCGCTGTTCCGAGAAGCAATGAAATTAAAGCACTTGAGTGTCATAGTTTAACTTTTGCGTCTATGACAGGACTGCGTGATGGAAGTGCGTTTTGCATTTTTACAGCGAAAGCTGTTATGAGATCATTCCAACGGCCGTTTTTTGGCGCCGTAGTTGTCCGCCGCCGCCGGTGTTCGTAACCGCTATGAACGAAATAAGAAAAAAAAGGAAATAAGAAAAAATTTCCAGGATGGAACGAGCTTGGAGCCTGGGCCCTCTGCGTGGGAGGGAGCCCAGTGTTCTACCTCAGGGCCATGCCGGTGCTTGAAACTGCGTTACGAAAAGACCATATACAGGCTTCATGTCGGGAAGGAACCACATTAACATATGTAATGTAGTGTGGTAGAAGAGTAAAATAACAACCAGGCGTCACACAAACGCGAATTCTGTAACCGGGCGTCACACAATGCGAATTGCACAACGAGCGGGTTGTTGAATGCTTCCAACCCATTGCAAAGGCCTCTACGATAATTCTTCATCGTCATCAGCCGCAGCATCAACAAAGTGCACATTGCCTTACAGGTGTTTAGCGAGTACTAAGGTTCTACGCAGAATGACGAAAAATTGCATAGTGGCTGCTTTCCTACTTCACAAAAATTATGATGATTTATAGCGTAGTGGGTTCCAAGCAAGTGCACTTCTATTGGTTGCCAAGGAAGCCTATAACGCTCCCATGATCCATTTTCTCGGGGTCTCAAGAAAGTTAATTCCCTCCCTCTCTCTCTTTCTCCCGTTAACGTATGTCGTAAAGCATGGTGGGAGAGTTAAATAACAACCGGGAGTCACGCAATGCGAATTACGTAACTAGTGGGTCCGTTAAAGCTTCCAACCCATTACAAAAGGCTCATCCATAATTCTTCATCGTCATCAGCCGTCGAATCAACAAAGTGCACGTAATGCCTCAAAGATGGTGCCTCGCTTCTCCGCAGAATTATGAATAATGCCGCGGTGGGTGCTTCCCAACTTCACAAAAATTATGATTTGTGGCGTACTCGATACGTTGCTAATGTACATGTATTAGTAGCCACAAGAGAGTTTATAACGGGCTCTAGAAATGCCGCTCTTTCAGCTTTCGTTGTGACTGTGCTGCACTTTCCGCGCAGGCCTGGCGTTTTTTTTTTTTTTTTTTGCCTGTTTATCACTCGCCATCCTTTAAATACGGCTTTCTGAGACTCAATAGGCAGTTTTAGAATAGCGTACGCAAAGCTTTGCGTTGGCTTTTCGCGCAACTGCGCATGCGTCGTACGCTAACCGCTTGCGGGCTCCCGTTAAGTGACGGAAATAGCGGGCCGCAAACGCTAACTTAGCGTACGCTATTCTAAAACTGCCTAAGGTATCGCAGCTTGCACTGAGCCGAGATGACGACACTACGTTTGCCTCATGCGACTGCGTAATTGTATCGTTGGAATTAATAGTTTTCAATTGCTTTATTTCAGGACGGAAACGTTTTCGGAGTATTCGAGAAGGCAAGAACTGATGCTTTTGCCCAAGGACGAGTTAACAGCTTTAGAATCAGCTCTCTGCAAAGTCTCGATCCGCAACTCAAGTGGACCAGCTTTCTATCCTGCCCCCAGTGCTTCTTCTCGGTGCGTCAATATGCTATGTACTTACGGCTGAAGAAGTACTCTGCGTGTTTATGTATTGTCTCTGTTATTACCTATGGAAAAACCGCTCTAAGAATTCATGTGTAGGCATGAGACATCCTATATGCAGAATTTTACTGCTTGTGTTTATCACAATGAAGTGCTCAGTGTACCCGACATGACGTCCTCCCTTCAATGGCGTTATATTCAGCTAGGCATTGTATTCGCGGTGAAAGAAAAGCTGCGTATAGGCTTATTTCACCTGGTCCTTGAGTAGTACGCTTTTCTTCGACTGTTATATGCTGCTGCATAAACTCACCATGGCCTGCATCCCGTGGCCACCAAGTAACTCTCAAGTAGTGTTCAAGTACCATATATAGTGTCTTGCTCTTTTTAACACAATGTACTACTTACCGTGCTAAATCCGATCTTTTTCATTTTGTTTATCTGGTGAAGGTGCCCAGCATTTCATGTAGATTTGTGCAAAATCTGAGCAGATATGTAACTGGTTGTTACATATCTGCTGACAGCACAGCGCGCGCAAGCGCACGCGAACAATGGATGGATGGATGCTATGAGCGCCCCTTTATAACGGGGCGGTGACATGTCTGCCACCAGGCTTGAAGAAAAAAAAAGAAAAAAAAAAAAACTTCCTTGTTTCATGTTGGCCTAATACCTTATCTACATTGATTAAATCCATGTTATTATACCAAAAAATTTAAATTCACGGTCCATCTCTCTGCCTCAGGACACCAAAGAGAAACAATGAATTGGTTTAGATTGATAAAGTGTGCTCGGAGAACTCTTGTGTAGTATATTTCACCACCATAGGTTTATTATTAGATGAGAAAGCCAAGTTCAAAGTTTCACTTTTAAATTTCGCGCCGGACTCTGTAATTCGTGACGTAAAAGATTTCCAAGAGTATTTAACGTATTTTGGCGCCACTGGCTCGACGAAATTTCCACAAACTCGTTATGTAAAGTCTCTGGCCCCATCACAAAAAAAAAAAAGAAATCCCGGCGCACGGCATGGGAGAGGAGAAAAAGCAAGCGTACAGGAAAGAACGGTGCGCGCGGCATGGGAGAGGAGAAAAAGCAAGCGCACAAAAAAAGAAAGAAAACGGCGCGCGGAGAGGGATAAAGAGGGGTGGAGGGTTGTTACTGTTGCCCTGACGCCGTAAGCAACATAATCGCTACGTCATCGCCGCTACAGCTTGGCGGCCTTCCGCAAGGGGCATAACTCAATGGCGCTCTCGGCGCTTGCGTCGGCGGGTCGTTTGTATTTAGCGTTCCAATGGGAGGTATAGGCGATGCGCAAAGCGCCGACGACGCCATCTGCCGCCACGGCTCGGAAGCGTTGACGGGTACCGGCGAGCAGTGTTCCCGCTAGCGTCTACGCGAGTGCACGGATGGATGTGTTTTCATCGTGATTTAACGACTCTGTCGGGCCTCAGCGATGTCGAAAAATAACTGCTGCATTGTCGGCTGCTGAAACACACAAAAAAAGCATGGCTGATCCCTCCGTCATAGGAATCGGTATAACACGAAAGTGAAACGTGTCTTCACAGAAGTAGTGCTTATGATATATGAGAGCTTGTACAATGTCTATTCGTGTTTGGCAGCTATAGCACCGTTTGACGTGGATGCACCCATGTTGACAGCATGTCTCTATCGCGACGACAAACGCCCATGATCATGATTAAACCGTTGAGGTAGCTGACGGTGTGAACATATATTTGGACACAGCGAATCGTGAATCGCGCGTAAGGATGATATCAACAAGTTCATAATCAACATTGGTACCCGGTATGCACTTCTTCAAAGCGTCGTCAATTAAGGAGAGAAACGGCACGGTGTGCGCTTTCTAGTAATGGGTAGCCGACGCCTGTGCTCATGCATACATAACACACACTGCACTTCAGCAACGCGGGAGGTAGAGGTTCGTAGCCTGAGCCGCAAACGCGTGCGTCCCGCTGGCCTCTGTCTCGCAGGCGCTGCTCTCGCTCCACCAAGGCACGACATTCGCCCGTCGAAATCGCGTCCTTTCTGCAACGCATATTGCAGCAGTTTTGTTAGTCGGTGCTCTCGCAATTGAATTAGTCGGCGGCAGAGAAATGCCGTTCGTGCACGTGGAGCTGCACTACTCCGATGAGCCGACGCACGC
The DNA here is from genome assembly GCF_013339695.2 of Rhipicephalus sanguineus. Lineage (NCBI taxonomy): Eukaryota > Metazoa > Arthropoda > Arachnida > Ixodida > Ixodidae > Rhipicephalus > Rhipicephalus sanguineus. Next base: position 32,564 of record NW_023614207.1, on the reverse strand, counting down.
TAACACGAATCCAAAGGCAAAGAACGTAACTGCGTCAAGGGTGCCTCGGCGACGCCAGCGCGGCCAGTCTACCTCTCTGGTATCGAGACGCTTTAACCATGACCTCCGATATCACGTGCAATCTCGGAGTAAGCGCTAGTAAGTGTCGATCGTGAAGCATTACTTCTTTTCACCTCTCACAGACGGCGGCACCGCCCCGCTCCGCCCGCCGCGAAAGAGAAGGTGTGAAAGATATAAGGCGCGTTCGCGCCGTACCTAGCATCTCCCGAGTTGGCTTAGTCGGTAGAGCGTCGGGCGCTTGTCGTCGCGGCCGCTACGTCGTGGGTTCGATTCCCAGCGGGGTATCTTTTTCTTTGTTTTCTTCTTTCTCACCCGTTGGCGTCCATTTTATCAACGTCATATCCGTGACGGATGTACAGTACGGTCCACTCTTACAGGGAACACGCGAGCGCGTGGCTGACAGCCCGCGCGGCGCTGACTAGCGGCGAGATTTGTAAATGCGGCGCATGCGCATACACTTGTAAGAGCGGCGCGCACCCGAACGCCGTAATGAATCTATACGCGTGCGCTGCATTTACAAATCTCGCCAGCAGTTAGCGCTCCGCGGACAGCCGGCCACGCGCTCGCGTGTTCCCTCTAAGAGTGGACCATACTGTACTTGGTGGACCCCGGCATAAAACACTTTCGTGTTAAAAAAAAACCCCAGGAACGCACTTCTACAGGTTTCCGGTGCTATTTCATGAGCGAGAGCGACGGCGGCGGTGGATTACGGCTGTACGACGTAGAAGGTAAGCAATCGCGCTTTGTTTACGGCACTGTTAGGATTACCGTGTTTTTATTAAATGCGAAGCATTTCTTAGCGAACTTCTGCGACTTTGAGCGTATCTATCTATCTATCTATCTATCTATCTATCTAGCCGCCTACGACTTTGTGCTCTCCTGGTCGCTTGGTTCATCGAATGTGCACCAAAATTGGTATGGCGTAACATGACTGTATGACGAACATAAATGACAAGTCATAACATGAAAATCATGGCACGCATGTCATGTACAGCATGATTTACATGCTACGCTCATGGTGCGCTGGCGGCCGTTTCGCTAGTTTGATATACACCAAAATTGGTATCTTGCGACGTGACTGTGCGACGAACATAAATAACACGAGTTAACATGAAAATCATGACATGCATGTCATGCACAGCATGACTTACGTGCCACGCTCATGGTGCGCTGGCGGCCGTTTCGCTAGCTTTATATACACCAAATTTGGTATCTTGCGACGTGACCGTGTAACAAACATAAATAACACGAGATAACATGAAAATCATGACACGCATGTCATGTACAGCATGACTTACGTGGCACGCTCATGGGGCGCTGGCGGCAGTTTCGCTAGCTTGATCTACCCCGAAATTGGTATTGCGCGACGTGACTGTATGACGAACATAAAAACTCGAGCTAACATGAAAATCATGACACGCATGTCATGTACAGCATGACTTACGTGCCACGCTCATGGAGCGCTGGCGGCAGTTTCGCTAGCTTGATATACACCAAAATTGGTATCTTGTGACGTGACTGTGTAATGAACATAAATAACACGACTTAACATGAAAATCATGACACGCATGTCATGTACAGCATGACTTACATGCCACGCTCATGGAGCGCTGGCGGCAGTTTCGCTAGCTTGATCTACCCCGAAATTGGTATTGCGCGACGTGACTGTGTGACGAACATAAAAACTTGAGTTAACATGACAATCATGACACGCATGTCATGTACAGCATGACTTCCCTGCCACGCTAATGGAGCGCTGGCGGCAGTTTCGCTAGCTTGATCTACCCCGAAATTGGTATTGCGCGGCGTGACTGTGTGACGAACATAAAAACTTGAGTTAACATGACAATCATGACACGCATGTCATGTACAGCATGACTTCCCTGCCACGCTCATGGAGCGCTGTCAGCCGTTTCGCTAGCTTGATCTACCCCGAAATTGGTATTGCGCGGCGTGACTGTGTGACGAACATAAAAACACGAGTTAACATGACAATCATGACACGCATGTCATGTACAGCATGACACGTGCCACGCTCATGGAGCGCTGGCGGCAGTTTCGCTAGCTTGATCTACCCCGAAATTGGTATTGCGCGACGTGACTGTGTGACGAACATAAAAACTTGAGTTAACATGACAATCATGACACGCATGTCATGTACAGCATGACTTACGTGCCACGCTCATGGAGCGCTGGCGGCAGTTTCGCTAGCTTGATCTACCCCGAAATTGGTATTGCGCGACGTGACTGTGTGACGAACATAAATAACACGAGTTAACATGAAAATCATGACACGCATGTCATGTACAGCATGACTTACGTGCCACGCTCATGGGGCGCTGGCGGCGGTTTCGCTAGATTTATATACACCAAAATTGGTATCTTGTGACGTGACTGTGTAACGAACATAAAGAACACGAGTTAACATGAAAATCATGACACGCATGTCATGTAGAGCATGACTTACGTGCCACGCTCATGGAGCGCTGGCGGCCATTTCGCTAGCTTGCTCTACTCCGAAATTGGTATTGCGCGACGTGACTGTGTGACGAACATAAAAACACGAGTTAACATGAAAATCATGACACGAATGTCATGTACAGCATGACTTACGTGCCACGCTCATGGGGTGCTGGCGGCCGTGTCGCTAGCTTGATATACACCAAAATTGGTATCTTGCGACGTGACCGTGTGAGGAACATAAAATAACACGAGTTAACATGAAAGTCATGACACGTATGTCATGTGCAGCATGACTTGCGTGCCACGCTCATGGGGCGCTGGCGCCCGTTTCTCTAGCTTGATCGACCCCGAAGTTGGTATTGCGCAACGTTACTGTGTGACGAACATAAATAATAGGAGTTAACATGAAAACCATGACACGCATTTTCCTCAATGACATACAAGACGATGTATGCAGCTCTTTGCTGGCTGCTTCGCATTACATCGATTCCCACAATGCGTGGGATCTGCCGGCTTTTTTCTCCAATTATGTCGCTACGTCTTCAGCGAACGCTATTACGTTTACACTTCGTCGCCTCGCCTGCATTGTAGACGCTACAATGCACATGAGGTTGTTATTACTGATAAACGCGATGCCTAGGCTCTCTTGAAAAATGAAACGCGAAGCCCAATGCCAGAGAATGTGGGGCAGGTGACGACTCCTTTACAAAAGCGCGGTGGAATCACACGTGTGCTGCACGAAATCGGCTGCATTCTACTCAGGGGCACTGCAAGAAATTTTTTTCAGGGGGGGGGGGGTCAAGCATATTTTATGTATGTCCGTGCGTGCGTTTGCATGTGCGCGTGTATATATAGGCAAGCAAAACTGAAAAATTTCGGGGGGGGGGGGTGCTGAACCCCCCCCCCTGCCCTGGCTACGCCCCTGATTCTACCTAATGATGGCACTGGAATGCGATCGCCGGTGCCTGCGTACGGCTCACAAAGGAAGTGCTGGAGAGGATCCACTGAGAGCATCCCATGGCACGTCGGTAACGTGATAACGCATACGCTGAGTGGCGGCACAAGCGGCGCTTCTGCAGCCCGACCACGCTCGCCCGCTTTATAAATAAAGAAAAAAGAAAGAACATAAGAAACAGCTCAATTCGCTTAAGAAAGGTCGAAATATTAAGAGAACGCCTGCTTTCACTTATAGGCAACGAAATATATTTTTTTCAGCGAAATTACAAGGGGTCGACTGACATGCACCGACGTTCTTATCTGAACACACCCGGCAAATACGTAGCCAAGCTGCTATGACAAGCTAGGCGACCACCAGCTCCGCAGTGACTCAGTCCCGTGCCACAGGCGCAAGCTGCCGAGATATTTTTTCACAAGTTTATCGTGCTGGTTTCAAAGTTTTACCAACGCTGACTCTTCGCGTGGCCGCACCCGTGAAATCCATGCGCCGGTGCGACAGCGCTCCCTCAAAATCTACTATATGACAATGACAATGACAATGACTTTTATTTTCGCATCAATACAGTGATTGATACGAAGGGGCGGGTGGTAAAAGCTGTCATTTAGACAGCTTGACGAAGCCGCCAGCCCCCTCATTGGCGCTAACAGCAGCAATATATTAGCAATATATCAACGTGATATAGCAAGATATAACACAAGACACATATAAAAATAAAGCAGCAGTCTAAACAGCAGCGATATATTAACAATATATCAGCATAAATCAGCAATATAACAAGACACATATAGAAAATAAAGTACAATTATGTCACCTGGCACGTAAACGAAGCTACTGTGTCGAGAAAAAAATCACAGCATATCCACGGAGTGAATGATGATGAGTGGGCGAAGCTGCGGAGGTTCATCGGTAAACGTGAATCTTCGTGAATTCTGCCCAGTACATCATCACCGACGTGAGATCGGGCGCGTTTATACTAAAGGTTCGATGAGTTATGACGACTTGCAGGCGCACTTTAATTTTACATGTACGCTGTGAATTTTCATTGTTTAGAAAACCATTGCTTAGAAAACATCTGGCGTCTTTCGTTAACAGCTGGCGTCTTTTCGTTTTGCTTAGAAACATCTGCCGTTCTTTCGTTTTGCTTTTACAAAACATCTGGCGTCTTTTGCTGGTTTATTTCATCAATCAACGGCGTTTTGAACAAAATTTTATTGTTTAATCACGCACAGGAGAAATCTCACCAGGCACTACCTTGGAGGTAAAGAATGGCTGCTAATGGGAATGAGAGACAGAAGAAGTCGGCTTTTAGCTAACGCTGCGAATTTTTTATTGTTCAACAACGCACAGGAAAAATCTCCCACCGGCACCACCTTGCAGGTCAAAGCGTAAGACTGGTACATACTACGCTACGAGGGACGAACGGGTGCCGCTATAAGGAGCTTCGCCCCTAAAACATTGGTTCACGCGTCAACGCATGCAGGCATTAGTGGTCGGGACGTTATAAAGAAAGCGGTGTACTTACGATGAGCTCCACTTCGTAGGGAAGCTTGTTGACGCTTGTCTGTGGCAAAGACTTGGCGCGTATGGTGACATTGTCGTCCAACACAGCTGTGACATCGGACACATGTCCACTGTTATAAAGTGCGGCTCCTTTGCGCACACTATCGCCGCAAAAGTAATAATTTGGGACGCGCACAAGCGGAAAATCGCACGCGCGCACTTCCGTCATGCTTGCAGTGAAAGGAGGCGTCTGCTACGCGACCTGCCAGTGGTTCCAACGGCCGCCGCTACGCTGCTTTCAGTGGCTCCCCTATAGGCGCTGCGCATCGCGTATACGAAGAGACCCACCAGTGGTGCTGGTATCTGTAGCCCGATCTCGGGGCGATATCGGGCTACAGGTGGCAGCACCGTCTTGCGATGCGGTGCTGGCAGCACCGGCACCGTAGAGTAGAGCACTGCACGAGCCCGGGCCGACCCGAGAGCCCGGGCCCGGCCCGGCCCGGTCCGGACCGCGGGCTGACCCGGGCCGTCCGCAGCGTTTTCCGGCGGGCCCGGGCTTGGCTCGGGCATGAAAGGGCGGGCCTCGCCGGGCCGGAGCTTGAAGCCGCGGGCCTGGGCCGGGCCCGGGCTTGAGGCTGCCGGCTGGGCCAGACTCGGGCTCACTCATTAAAATGCCTAAGTCGGGCCTTCAAGCACACGCGAATGTTATGCATTGCATGGTCTAAGGTATTCTGTGCCAAGCTGAAGTGACACGTGCAAACAGCTGGCTCTTCGTAAAGCTGCAAGAAATTATTAATCAGGAGCCTCTTTTAAAAAATTGTGTAAATAATGTTTACAACCCGAGTGCAGAAAAGAGCATTAAAGGGGTCATGAAGCACCCCTTAGGCATGTTGAAAAAACACGTTCTGCGCGATGCGCTGAACAAGTTAGACGACAGACCGTTTTCCGAAGAGAAGATCCTCGGATCGTGGCCCTACGCATCGCAGGCCAGCAAGCGACGCGAGCATTACTGCTGTTTTTAAGATCGACCGGCTTAAACGACCGCTTGAGGCATTCAATGGACGTGCATATGTACCCTGACAGTGCCTTCTTCCCCTCTTTTCTGTCTTTAATCCCTTCATCCCTTCCCCCCAGCGTAGGGTAGCAAACCGGACGCGCGTCTGGTTAACCTCCCTGCCTTTCCTTCATTTCCTTCCTCCTCCTCCACATCCTGCGGAAAGCTGACACGGCTATGAACTGCTCCGCCAAATATACGGGCGTGCGGAAGGCCCAACACGAGGAGCGCGAAGTTGCCGTTTCCTCAGACGCCCTCTTTTCAAACAGAGGCCGTTTCTCCCTCTCGTCAGTGGGCGAGGCGTCTGCCCGTTGACGTCGCGGATCTGCCTGTTTACGTCGCAAGAGACATAGCATGCTTATTGGCCAATAGCCGACATAAATCAAGAGCGGTGTTTGGATCAGATGCGCTTGTTCCCGTTGACACTGTGTATAATAGTTGTTGTAGTTAAATAAACAGGCTGAAATATTGAAAAACTTCGTTGCGAGATTTCGAAAAGATGACTCACTTCCGGTAGGAGCCAACTGTCGTCTGCTGAACTCGGTGCGCCCGCGCACGTTCGAGCGTAACTTAAATTTGGCTGCACGACCTTTTAAAGACGATAGTCTTTCTTGGGGAACTTAAACGCAGAAATTTTGGTCTGTCTGTGTTTCTGTTTGTCGGCACGTCACCCGATTCAGCCACCCGGCCAAAGTTGAACCACTTGCTTACCGCCCACCCTTCTTGAACTGGTACGGCTTTTCATACTTGTGAACGTTGTCGATCAAAAAGTAAATATGACGCATATCTTAGGCGCAACATCATTACCCAGGTAGCACACATGGTCTAGAAAACGTTTTTTTAAGGGATAAATGGGATAAAACGGATTCTAAACCAATTTCGACGTTTTAAAAACGTCACAGAAAAATCCGTATTATATCCGTTCTTGATAACGTCTAGAAAACGCATTTTTAAGACCATTTTGGTCTGAAACGTATATTTCATGACGTTTTTTCGATTCTAAACTAATCTCGACGTTTTAAAAACGTCACACAAAATCCGTATTATATCCGTTTTTGATAACGTCTTCAAAACGCATTTTTTAAGACCATTTTGGTCTGCAATGTATATTTCAAGACGTTTGTCCGATTCTAAACCAATTTCGACGTTTTAAAAACGTCACAGAAAATCCGTATTATATTCGTTTTTGATAACGTCTAGAAAACGTATTTTTTAAGACCATTTTGGTCTGGAACGTATACTTCAAGACGTTTGTTCGATTCTAAACCAATTTCGACGTTTTAAAAACGTCACAGAAAATCCGTATTATATCCGTTTTTGATAACGTCTAGAAAAGGCATTTTTTGAGACCATTTTGGTATGGAACGTATATTTCAAGACGTTTCTTTCGATCCTAAACCAATTTCGACGTTTTAAAAACGTCTTGTTCGTGACGTCTAGAAGACGCACTTTATAAGACGTTTTGTCGCCCAGCAGCGGACTGCGCGCCACTTGGCGCATGCATCCATGGGCATGCATGAACCACCGCGAATTGAAATTTGAACTCGAGCCTGCGCACGCCATCTCTCATTGCGATAAAGAAAGTAACGCGCAAAAGGATAAAGGCGTATAGTGTCTACATTGCATCAGCAATAATGAAGACTTCAAAGTTCGTTAACCAGTAAACTTTACGTAATTTACTGTAATTTACTCGCAGCGATAACCGTATAACTTCCGCACGAAGGCCTTAGCGCTGACTGTATCCATCCGCGCGGCCGTTGCTTCTGCAATGTCAGTTAAACTCGCCGATTTCGCATGGGCGGTCGAGCTCACCGGTCATGCACTCTTTTGCTATATTTCGTGCTTGTGTCGTGGTTCGTGGAGGCTATAAACGCAGCTGTGAAGAAACTATACTTCGCTGCGTGTTAGACTTGTGGACCCGAATGCAAGTATGTCTGTGTGGAGCGACTGTTACGCTGACTGACGGTTAGAGTTCCGTAAGATTCTCTGTGGAAAACTTCACTCATCAGCTTGCGCGCGGTACGCGCTCGCAACTTCCTTTCTTCTATGCTCGAGGGACGAGCGTGGTTACTTTGATGTGCGATTAGTTTTCTGTGGATTTGGGGATACTGTAAACCACGGGCTTCTGTCATTTTTGAAGGCAAGTTCATTTTTACTGCATTTGCGCTGAGTATATCAGAACTATGGCAAATGAAAAAGCGTGTTCCGTTGCATCACGGGCTGCATGTGTGACATGTTTCAGCAGTACGTGATTGCGGAATTTATTCAGCATACATGATAAGGCTGTCGAAACGTAAATGCACGTCATGGTTTCCGTCCATGTTCGAACGAACATGAGCGAAAACCAATATTGATTATATATAAACATTATGTACAGTGCTCGTCAAATGAAACCCGAACAGCGGCAAGCCCCATTGACAGGCGCGCGCATCCGATTTGACCGCACTGCGCATATGCGCGCCTGTCCATGGTGATAACTGGACGGCGCGCACTATACCACTGCAAAGGCTTGCCGCTGTTCGGGTTTCATTTGACGAGCACTGTACAGTTCAATGCAGCACACGTACAATTCTCACATCATGGGTAAACTGCATTATAGCCACACTTACCGACTTGCCGGCGTAGATCCCCAGGTCATTTGGGTGCGCAGTTTCGTCGAATGAAGCATCGTCGGTGAGGACTTGCTGACCGATGGACTCATCTGACGACGATATCTGATCAGTCACCGGTTCCTCTACGACTGGAATTTGGCATTGCGGCGGTGTTGCTGCATCTCTTGAATCCGCACACGGACTCTTTTTGGGGAAGTAAGTGAGTAGCGTGTTCGGCTGGCGCTTCAGCGAGGAGGCTTTGGCCAAATAGCTCATTGTCGACGCTGATTCGCGCAGCAGACACACAAAGAAGTTCCAGCAAGCGAACTAAACGTAGGTGTGGGTGCACACCAAACTTTATAGCTTCCGACGGCTATAAAAAAAGAAATGGGAAAGAGAGAGAGATGTTTATTGAAAAAGGGAAACGTGGCGCCCGAAATACCTTTCGCACTTGCCCAAAGTCCTTCCCTTTCCTTGCTAAACGTACCCAAAACATTGACTCATTGTGTCATGGCTTCTTGCTCCGCCCACACACAGACGCGGTGCAAAAAATCGCTCTGGGTAGGTGGGATGCTGACAGCGCACACGCTACGGTTTTCCTAACTTTGAAGATACCGCACGTCGGTGCTTTGACAGACGAAAAATGACACTCGTGCACTGAACCAGCGTACTAAAAGCAAGGCTTGCTCAGAAATGCAGCAACCAATATGAATGTACCAGTATGAATGTACTCTAGGGACACGCGAGCGCGTAATTTCGGCCGACGGCACTGTCGTGGCCGTAACGCTCGGTGGAAACAGCGCATGCATCATGCATTCACGAAATCTCTTCCACCGGCGCACACAAGCATCCCCAACAAGCATATCTAGGCATGCACGTGGTGAAAAGAATGTAACGCAAAGCACATGGTGCGCAGCTTCCACGAGGCGACGCGCGCTGAGCCGTCGGCACGCGCTCGCGTTTCACCCTACAGTGCTCAGGTCTTAAAGTATTTCCTTGGCGTCTTCAGCCTCGGTGGGGTCCGGTAGCTTCGATGAACGAGCCGGTTTGAGGTCGCCTTTCTTCTCGCCACTAACGCACCACGTTCAGAAAAAATGCACGATCACTCACTGCTGCATCCATTAAGGGACAGACGACACGACTCGCTGCCTGCGCCACATCAGCTGTACACACAAGGGATGCCCTTGAAGCAGTGGCTCATTGTTTCCCTGGTGTACGAGCGGCGCAAGGCTGGTCTGTGGCAACACCCCCCCCGCCCCTCTTCGTCTTGCGTTTCTTCAGTGGCTGCAATGTCCGAATCGTGGTGGGCGATTCCAGACGATGAGCCGACAGTAAACATGCTCCTAAGAAAATACAAAACATGTGTGTCGTCGGGTCGAAACTTGCTTCAAAATTGAAAACATGTGCCTAAAAGGTCGGCGAATGGATCGGTCGCCGCCGCCGGCGCGTACGCCGTCGACGCCTTATCTTTGGAACGCTCCTTCTTCAAATTTTGAGGAAAGGAGACGCACGAATAGGGCTTCTTTTCTTGTTCGGCTTGCATGAAAGGGTGCGTCAGGCGGCAGTGGTGCACGTCCACAAGAACACAGCCGTGCGCCGAGTGCCCCTCATCGTACATCGGCGAGACCAAAAACTTTCCCGAACGAATCAGACAACACGTAAACGACGTCCGGAAATTCAACAAAAGAGCGCAGCGCCGTCGCCGAACACGCCGAGATGTTTGACCACAAAAGAGACTCAACAGAACGGCCATCCTTGAAAGTGAAACCAAATGGAGGGGGAGCTTACTACTGGAGTCGTGGCACATTCAGCGAACCACTCAAAACATCAACCGTTCCCTCGGAACCCCCGCGGTGTATTCGCATGGGCTACGCTCCGCGGTAATGCGTGGGGCATTGACCGCACCGAGAGTGCCTTCAAAACGCCGCTGCAAAGTCCCCCTGAGGATGGAACCAAGCCGGTTCCGAAACGGCGGGTTCTTCGGTGTTTACGCAAATTTGGTTGGAGATTAATAATATTTTTCTCAGTTTACTTACCCAACCAGACAGACTTCTGTCTAATGTTTACCTTCAAGAACACAGGAGTTCGAGGGCTTGACGGGTGTTGAAGTTGGGGAGGTGTATGGCTGTGTGTGCCTGTGTCGGTGAGATGGGGGCAGAGAAAGGGGATACTTGGAGTGCCGGACTGTGCGAGGCTGTACGCCCACGTCTTTTCTTTTTTTTTTTTTTTCCACTGCGCAGAGAGGAGCGAAGGCCCAACGTGTACATAAGAGGCAGGTCGCCTTCAGTGAGGTTAGCGTTGTTTGAGGCCCTTTGGATATGCGAAGATTAATTTCTGGTAATTGGTTGCGAGGACTCCAGTTTCAGTAAGATTAACTCAGTGGTATACGTCTTGGGATGTTCGGCTAGGGGGTTGCGATCTCTTGTAAAACTGGGGACTCTCTTTCGGCGGCCAGTATTTGGAAGCAGGCAGAGAACGCGCTATTCTGTTCGCAGACTTGCACCGCTACTCGGATGCCTTATTTTCTCAGGCTACGAGCGATGGTTTCGCTGGCCCCCGGACATAGCCGAAAAAGACGTATTTCTGTGGTGGTCTGATTGGGAGGGCCTGTTGCTAGAGTTCTCTGTTTCCGTGGCTGTGTTGTGGAAAGTGAATTGCTTTCTGAAGAAAAGTTTTAAGTGGCCATTTTTGGTGATTGTCCTGAATAAACCTCTTTACGTGCCTTTTCCTTTTTTTCTTTCTTTCAATTTTGTGCAGTGGTATGTTTCTGCCCCTTGCGTTAATGTCTTTACGGCTGACGTATTGTGGGTTTTTAAATGGCTAGAAGTGAACTGAACTTATCGACTAGTGTAGGTGTGTTTCCATAGTTTTATTTTCAGGTACGAGAACTTGCGAAACGGCAGGGAGTCTTATATTTCATGGGTGAACGAAATTCTAATCCGATGGAATTGAGATAGAGAGGAAATTCATGACTTAGCATCTCTTGACATCAAAAAACAGTCGTTGAGAGTATCTGAGAAAGATTTTCAGGTGCGGCTGGAATGAGCTGAGAGCTTGTTCCTCGGTGTGTTCCATAGTTATATTTGCATGATGACAGAGATGGACACATAATTTCAAATAGTCAAACATTTGTGTGGAAGCTTTTATATTTAGCAAAATTAATGTGCTGCGATAAGCACGGAAAAGGAAGGTTCGCACTACATGTACCTGGAACGTCGCAAGTGCTTCAAATGATCTTTTTTTTTTCGTGGATCGATAGTTACTTTGATTTGGTCCTGCCAAAGAAACAATATTGTGCCTCGTTCGCACATTGAAAGCGGCGCTAATTGCTAAGACCTTTAATATAAAGCGTGGCACGTGACTATAGAATTTAGGGCTTGATGACATGCATTTACAGCCAGATAAGCTCCCTCAACTCAAGTTGGCCGTCGGATGAGTGCCCTCGTTCTCAGTTTGTGTTTTGCAGAGCTGTGATGCAAAAAGAATGTATGTTGGCAAGGGATCGCATATTATTGACTATTTAAAAGAAAAACAAGGATGCTGCTTGACGGACACAATTCACGTCCGCTATAATATCAAGGATTTTAAACGAAGTGCCGAAAATGCCGCTGGCAGCGACACCGGAAATGTGCATCACTAAGCGTGTTTCGTTTCCAGAGCGAGTAAAGCCATTGAATGCACATGACAACGCTAGTGACTGCTCTATAAAATGCGCTTTATGATGTCGAATTTGAAGAAACATGCACATTCAAGGCAAACGACCACAGCGTGTTTATTGCGCAACTATCGCTCTCGCGCCTTTATAGCCATTAAATCTTGTCGTGCGGCAGTTTGATGGCATTTATGAGGTACCGAGACCTAACACGTTAGGACCGTCCCAGTGAACCAGGTATTATTTGAATGCATGCAAGTCAGTGCATTAGATGTCTTCGTGTGAAACGGATTATATGTGATTCTGCGTACACAGCTGCGTGAGCGGCTACATATAATATATAATTGTCACTTGTCCCGTTAATCGGTTGGCAATCGCCGGGCGGATTCTAAGGGCTGGCGTCACGGCCCCTCGAAACGCACCACGAAGCGCGGACAATTTAAAGTTTCCTTTGGTGCGCCAGCGAACGCCGGTTGTGTGGTCCAAAGACCGAGTCAGAGCCGAGAGTCGACAACACAACGAACGAAATATATTCTCAGTTAAGGCAATACAAATAACACAAACACGTGCACACTCGGCTGGTACCAGTTACGCTTCACAATAAACTCAGATGGTGTTTACACACGGAGCTAAACAAACAGATCACACGCTACAAATGCAATCGCATGCATTACAACTTTCATGAACAGTTAAGTCCTGAATAGATAATGGCGTATCCAGTCCACATACTTGGACGGTAATCGAATGCTTCTCTTCAAGGAAACACTCACGCCAGCTCCAGCTTTGATCGTCGTAGCTCAACCGTCGTCGTGACTTGTCACGGCTCACACGGTGTCGTCATCGGATTCTTCCAAATCGACGATCCACTGACCGCACCCTCATAAACACGTCTTCTTTGGCTAACGGAGCCACACTTAGCGTAACTCCCATCACCGGGCTGCGCTTTTACAATCCCGACCAACTCCAGCCGGCGACTGCACGCCGCGGCGCGTCACGGCACAAACTATTATGAGCAGCGCAGAGTTAGGGTATGGTGGCTATATATTAGGGCTTTTTTGACGACCGCGCGTGGCCTAGGCACTAAAATGCGCGAACGTCCCTAGCCATTTTAGTCCCTAGCAGTGGCTGGAGCGGGGAGCGATTAACGCCATGGTTGCGCCTGTGTGTGTTGTGCGCCAGTTTGTATTTTTGTAATATTGGCGCGTCCTGCGAATGTGATGATACGAGAGTTGCGAGAGTGTTGGCTGTTTCGTGCAAGTGGTAGTGTTGAATGCGCACTGACGACGGGTACTTGCTGCTGTGTGGTCGCTTTTAAGTGCGATCAGGACTGATTGCAGTATGGTTGCAATTTGAGTGGCGGTATTTGTTACGGATTACTTTGGACCGTGCAGCAGGGACAGGTGTCACACGAGCACTTTTGAATCGCTGGCGGCGTGAGGAGCGCTCGGGTACAGCAGTGTTGTGTGTGTACGCCGGTGAGCTTTGCACTAGGAGTGGAAGCTTGCGCCGTTCATGAAATAGCAAAACGTGAGGTTATCCTGCGCTCATGGTTGCATGTGCGCACCGTACTTCTTCAGCACATCTTGTTTGCATACTCCGACAGTACATCTTGTCGGGTGTGAAATCTCAGCTAAGGCTTCTTGCGTTGTCGCAGTTAACCATTGCAGTGTTTTTTTTTTCTCAAAGGTTGCATTAGTAAAAGGACCGAGGCAGTTGCGCGGCCTTGGCACTTCTATCTTCTTGCTCTGGAATATTGCAACTTTGCACAGCAACATTAATGCTTGCCTAAAAGCCCTAAATTATTCCGGCGCAGTACTAGTACTTCGTTTACGGTGCTTCAAAGCAAGTTATTTACAAATAGATAATTTTATTGAAATGTGCTGGCGTTCTATTTTACCGTGTGCTGGAGCCTTCCGTAGTGGTTATAACTCATCTAAATGCAATATTTACAATATTTAGCATCGATGTACTACTTCGTTACACATACACCCAGACTAACCATATCTATCCATTTTTGTGGGTCTGGGCATTCTGTTGGTTTAACCACTGTGGGGCATGTTGGTTTAACCACGGTGGAGGTTTGAATAAGGACGTGCCATGCAGCATCTAGTGCAGGATGCAATACAAACACTGAGCAAGACTGTGGCAATCGTGTTATTTAGTCTGCCTTTGTTGTTGTGTCCTGTGCAGATTCTGAAGCATTAATAGGCATGCTCCCAAATGCAATGTTTGTGAAACTGTTGCTGAAGACAGAATGACCCGCAGTAGATTGACCAGTCCACATTTTTGCATTTCTTACTTGATAATGGGATACAATGCCATGAACATTTACACATTTTTCTCCAGGGTCTTTAAGGGCTATTGGATGAGAGATTAGCTGCTTTTTAAGCACTCCTCTCGCAGACGCACAGGAAAGTGCATGTCAGGTGGTCATGTAATATAATACACAGGAAAAGCTTTTGGGAATGCCATAGTGCACCATATTTCATCTAATGTCACTTCCTGTATCAAATAGTTTGTTTGCAACAGCCATTGTGGACTGACTGCATTTTCTTTATCAAGTAGCCATATTCTGAGATGTGTACTTCAGTATGCCAGCTATACTGCATTGAATTTGCTTTCAGACTGTGAGAAAATCATTTCCTAGGTGACTTAATTGTCATATTTCACTGGACTCCCCCTTTTTCCCTAACCATTAAATAAGCTAAGCCACGACAGTTTTGTATTGTGGCACTGCCTGGTGCTGTATGCGGGCGTATTGTTGATGCACTTTTATATCGCAACTGCATGACTCATGCTCAAGTGACAGGGTAAATTTGTATGTAGTGGGTGAGATGCGAAATTTCAATGAATGCTACGTTCTGGTGCGGTAATAATTCGCTCTGTGAGACTTGATAACTTTCCACAAGGCATGTGGCAAAATGGTCTGCAATGCACTTACTTTGTGGGCAACTGAACTCTTGTCCATTTATTGATATACTAGTTGTAGGAACACTGACTCTATGCATAGACATGTAACCATTGAAACACACAATGGTGTCCAAGTGTGCGTAAACATTCACTTCTCAATGCTAGTACTGAACACAGGCTTGAATAAATGGCACACAGTGCAGCAGCTCCTGGAAGTACATACAGGTATACACAGAAAAGCATATTTATTTACCAAAGTAATTCATGAAGCAAGAGTGCATATAGGACTGCTATTATGTTTGCATAACTTTATCTGCCTCCAAGAGATCCCTGTGACATGGACAACATTCTGTTAGAATCACTATACTAACACATGGTTCAAAATTTCAGGGACACTGCATTTAGATAAAAAAAAAATCAAACAAATCTTATTTATCTATCGCTCATTCAACACAATTGTTTCTTTACAACACCTGTCATACAGAGTGGTGCTACATGGAAACTGTACATGCAATTACGTAGTGGGTGCCAATTGCATAGCAACTCTCTCAGATGAGTTGGTGCTCTGTACTCGTGCAGCAACTACCAACTTCACCTACCCCTGTACAGTAGGTGAAGTTTCATCTGTTTTTAGCTCACAAGTACTTGGGTTGCATTTTACCCATGAACTTCGATGACGTTCGGTTTTACGGTTTTTAGACCTTAAGATATTCTGCAAAGGACATGCTTGCTGGGGCTACTACCCGAGGGCTAAGAAGGGATTGCTTCCCTTTGATTCAGCACATTTTAAGACAAATAAGAGAGCTACAGCTTTGATGTGCCTGGAATCTGCTCTAAAAAAATCGTGCCCACATCAAATGGTGCCCAATTTTGAGAACCACATATGCAGTCTTTCGGCTGCAGGGTTCCCCAACTCAGTCTTGACTGCTCTTCCTGAAGCCCTCCGCTAAAAATTGAAACGTAGAACAGGATGTGCAACCACGAAGGATCACCGGAAGACCCTTAGGCCAGAGGTTGTACAATATGTTCATATAGTTTCCCACTATCTTAAGAAGATGGGAAGTAGGCACGGTGTCACAATTTGTTTGTCTACTCCCAATAAGGTGGGAAAGCTGTGGCCATGCATTTGCAACACCAGTAAATGTGGATGCTGGAAGAACCACAAAACGCTGTTGGTCAAGTGTTCCACAGGAGTGGCGTATTGCATTCCCATGTCATGTGGGATGTTCTACGTTGGCGGAACTGGGCGCTTTGTCAATCACCATTTGGGGGAACACGCACAAAAATTGCAAAAGGTAGATTACAAGTACGCACGTTTAGTTGCTCATGTCAGCAAAATGTGTGGCCCGGTTTAAAGGGTCGACGGTTTGCGATAGGAGTGAAGGCAGCACTGCACGTATCAGTTTAGAAGCCTATCATATTAAGACATTTGATAAGTGCACTAGCCCCATCTCTTGCCCTCTTTAATGCTGAGTTTCATCTTCTGGATGCGGCTGTTACATCTTGGATCTCAAAGGAAAATAAAAATAATGTTTTTGTGTGTTAAACCTTGTTTTGCATCCCTCTTTTTTTTTTCCCATGCTTCACTCTGGCATATATAAGGTGTGTCATTCTGCCATCAAAGGGGCCCTGCGACACAAATTAAGCGTGTAGTTTTCATTGCTTCTTCTCGAACTATGGAATGCACTGATTTCGATCATTCTTTTTGCATTCACCTCAGTATTCAGCATTACACGCACTACAGTGCTGCAGTTTGCAGATGAAAAGGCGTTCCAGGGCCCCTTTCATCCAGTTGTTGGTCAGCACTAGTGTGTCCATGTCGTCTCTAGTGCAGTGGTTCTCAGCCATGGATGATCTGGGAACCCCTTGCAGTGAGAGACAAAGGGTCAGAGTAATAAATTAACACAACATGCAGCTGAAACAGGTGGCTTTTATTTCTCCCTGGCAAAGCATGGTCAGAGTAATGTGCCACGCCGATTCGATGTCAACAGCTTGTTAACAAGCTGTGCTGTCTGCAGCCACCTTCAACCTCTTTTTTAACAATGTTTGTTCTTCAAATATTGAAAGCTAGAGAAAGTGTGCTCGCGCACATATGCCGAAGACAACTGCAACAGAAGCTTTGAAGCCATCTGATAGAGAAGTGGAATTATAGGTTAGCTTTGCCGCAGTGCAGGAGTTTTACGCGGCGAAGCATACCACAAATGAAAAGGGGCCGCTGTCGCAGGGAATAGTCAGCCTCCAAAAAGTTTTTTTTTGATGAGTGTCGCGGACCCGTTGGGGTCCGTGGACACCCAGTTCAGAACCACTGCCCTAGTGGGTGTGTTCGCGCGGTTACTCGTCAACAATGAACCAACCTGCCCAAAAGGAAGTATTGACGATGTCTCGTTCTGTCTTGGCGATTTGAACATTGCGCGCGTTCTTGCTGTTAAATGGGAAAGAGAAAACGATGAAAACAAGAATCTACACGGTGATCAAGGCACATACCAGTTTGCTTTTAATGACGGGAGTTCAACAAAACAGCGCACAATGCATTCGCACTGGCTTTCCAGGCGAAATTAACCGACCAAGCAGAAATGATTGGAAGCAGCGACGCAATAACCCGTCTGCGGCTACAGCCTGTTGCCACACTACAGCCTGCTGAACGGCAAGGAAACGATTGCGGATCGTGTTTGCCGCAGAACACTCTAACATAATTTACTTACATAATTGGCATGTATGTACAGTACATTACTCGTCCGTAAACAACTGGAAGCTGCCGATGCAGTCGCTTGCCGTTTGCAGTCGTTTACACGTTGAAAAAAGAAGCCTCAATACAGGGCATAACGACACCGACTGGTTATCTCATAGCAACGAGAGTTCACAAAACAAGAAGCACACATCGCGTTCATACCGGCTTTGCCATCGAAATGACCGCATGCTCGTGTGCATGGAACACCTCCTCACATGCAACAACATCGAATGATGACGGGCCCGACAGCGACCGAGCTCTTTTCCGACGTTAGTATGTTCCACGGAGAAAGGAATGTTGATATCCGAGGCTTTCTCTTCCACACAACACGGGACAAATCTACCGCGTGCTTTCGGTTTTCGCCCTGACTTGTCTCGCCTTCAAACGGGCTTCAGATGGAAAAACAAAAACAGAAAAAAAAGCTGCCGTGACGTGTATAGTGACTTTAGGGACTAAAACGGCTAGGGACGTTCGTGCATTTTGGTGCCTAGGCCGCGCGCGGTCGTCAGAAAAAGCACCTAGCTTGCGCTCTCGTGATAGTTCACGCCGTGACCGCGCCGCGGCGCTGCAGTCGCCGGCTGGAGTTGGTCGGGATTGTAAAAGCGCTGCGCAGGGCTCCCCATCAGGGGGGGGGGGAGAGTAAAGCCCCTTGATGTTGGAAAGTAGCGGCGCTCCTTTATCCACGCCGCCTCACCCTCGCCGCGCCGTCAACCTCCCCTTTCTTCACCCTCTCTTTCGCGGAGCCGGCGCATACGCAACGCTGAATGGCTGCGACGCGCGATACCTCCCAGTCAGGTGACCCTGACGTCACGAGAAGCGAGCGCAAGCAAACTTCGCGCGCTTTCAGTTGCTGACGCACGCCATGAACCCTCCAGGCGGGTGTGTGCAGGTGTACGCGTGTTTGTATGTGTGCATATGTGCGCCTGCGTTTGTATGTGCGTGTGCGCACGTGTTAACGTGTGAGTACATGTGCGTACGTTTGTGTATGTGTCTCGCGCGTATTTGAGTGTGTACGCACGTATGTGTGTGTGTGCGCGCCTGCGCGCGTTTGTGTGTATTCGCGCGCGTGTATGTATGTGCGTGCGTGCCTGTATCGCGTGTGTATGTATGTGCGTGCGTGCCTGTATCACCGTGTATGTATGTGCGCGTGTGCATGTATCGCGTGTGTATGTATGTGCGTGTGTGCATTTATCGCATGTGCATGAGCGTGCGTGAGTGTCTGTATCACTTGTGTATGCGTGTGCGTGTCTGTATCACTGTATGTGCGTGTGTATCTGTATCGCGTGTGTATGTGCCTGCGTGACCATATCGCGTGCGTATTTATGTGCGTGCGTGTGTCACGTGTGTATGTATATATGTACGTGCGTGTCTGCATCGCGTGCTTATGTATGTAATGTACCTGCGTGTCTGTATCGCGTCTGCATGTATGTGCGTGCGCGTCTGTATCGCGTGCGTATGATCGTGTGTATCTATGTGCGTGCGTGTCTGTATCGCGTGTGTACTTATGTGCGTGTGTGTGTATGTATGTGCGTGTCTTTATCACGTGTGTATGAGCATGTGTGTGTGCCTGCGTGCCTGTATCGTGTGCGTGCGTGCGTGTCTGACAGCGGCATTGACACAAAATGGCTTCGAGCCCACTTGTTTGGCCCAATTCAATTTATGTAAACCACCACATTCCTTCTTGGCTGCTGCCTTTGAGCTCATTAAGACCACAATTGTGAAAAAAAATTCTTGCCTATACTTTCTGCTGGTTACATTATATGCGCTTAATACACCTCCGCATTACGGACAGCCTAGGCGGCGAAGGAGAGGTAAACCGCTCAGCCGCCAGTTGGTATACTCATTTTTTTCGAAGCGCTTATTTGTATTTATCGAAGCGTATTAAAAATATATTTGTCACTTTGGATTAATTAAGCGCGCGCAGTGATTATGCGGCTGCGGCGAGCCAGTGGAGGGTTCAGCATGCCGTGCGCAGCGCGCCGGCCAGGGGAGGGGAGAAATCCGAGGAGAATTGAGGAGGAAAACGCGCGCGCGGAGGAAAGTGCAGCTACTTTCTAGATCAAGGGGCTTTAGGCAAAAGTAGGGTCCTTACCGGCGTCTCACCCCTCTACGGCAGCTGCGCTGAGAGGCACGAGACGCGGGGCAAAAAATGGCGTCGTGGCGGCATCAGCCCCTTCAAAGAATGGCAACACCCTAAGGGGGGCGCACACATCGAGGCACACTAGGCAAAAGTAGAGTGCCTCGATGCGCTCGTTCGCCTCGCGCGCATCGAGGCACTCTAGGCAAAAGTTCATCGCAGCGCCCCCCCCCACCCTACTAAGCCAATGTATGGGGCAGATTTTGCGCCCCCCCTCTTAGGTGATTAGGGGGGGCCGCCCCCTCTCCCCCCCCCCCTGTGCGCACGCCTATGGTTGTTTCCCTTACGTCTTCCCGGTGTGTTTTTTCCATATTAAAGTTCTAGGGCAGGCTAACAAATTGTCGAATAAAGCGGTGTACATATGGCTAGCAAACCACTGGCGACCATTGAGTAAAAAAGCTCGTAGTGTGAAGCGCTCACTGCGCTTAAGTATTTCAGCTGACTGCGTGTGTAATTTACCTTTTTTTATTACTCTTAATTCTTGCATGCGTGATGCTATTCTCGATTACCCGTGAGAATAAGTTTTTTTCGTTCTTTCCGTGTGCGTGTTCGTTCTGCGCGTTTTTACGCACGCACCAACGTTCTCGAACTCTGTCGCCGGAACTAGGCCACGCTGATGCCGCTTGACACATGATTTTTTTGCATTCATTGTTGCCTCAGCACTAACACAACGCTTAAAGATGGATAAGATCCATTCCGCACCGCATTGTTAAAGTTAAGTTGACTTCAAGTAATAGACGCCCCTCGCTTTCCGCGCGCTTCCCGAGTGCGGAAAGCCCACGGGTCCGGCGCAGCAGCGGCGCGGCGCGGGAGTTCACCGCAAAAGGCCCACGCGGGAGCCGGCGCTTATAGTGTACTAGAATATTCTAGTACACTATACCGGCGCTTTGGACACTCCCCCTTAGAGGTGTGCATGGGCTCCGGGTTACCCGAAAGCCCCAGCCCGACCCGGCCCGCGGGCCGTGCTCGGGCGGGCCGACGTACTTTCACCTCGGGCCCGGGCCGGGCTCGGGCTACTTGGAGTTTTATCGGGCCTGGCTCGGGCCCGGCGCAAAGACCGACTCAAGCCCGAAATATATAGAATGAGCGGGAATTGTTTTCCACCACGCATACAGTGCCTTTTCCGCGACCGCCCTTTACCGCTTTTCTTTTCCATTCGCTACTTTAAACAAAAGGGGAATATGTAAAGCACTGCCTCTGTTGCACTCCGACAAACAGAGAAGTAACACCACCTGAACTAGTGACGGCGCCACGCGACTGTTCGCGTTATATTTAAGGCCAAATCTCATATGAGTGAAAATACACGCGACAGCGACGAGCGACTCGACGTAGATCGCCTTCGTGCTAGCTGATGCTTGCATGGGCATATACCCCATACACGTGACGGCTTTGGCGAGCGAACCGAGCGAACTCCATTGTTGCTGGCATGAGGCCGTCTACTTGTATAGCAAAAGTGCCGCGCTGTCGCAGGTATGCGATGCAAATAAAATTCCCAAGCTTGCCAGGCTGGCAATAAAGATATTAGCAATTCCGGCGACGATTGCAAGCAGTGAACGTAACTTCAGTTCGGCGGCCTACATTATGCAAAAGCGCCGCACTTCGTCGAAGCCGGAATCGTTGGACTGCTCGCTGTTTTTGCACGACAATGTGTAATCTGTGTAATAGAGACTGTTCGTCGTGTGTAGTTTGATCATATTTGATATGCTCAATAAAATGCCAAATTACCGGAAAACAGTGTTTTGTTTTTGCAGCGAACCTTCAAAAAGTCGGGCCGGGCCGGGATGGTGTTTTCGTACGTCGGGCCGGGCCGGGCGGGCTTGCAGCCCGTTGCTGTCGGGCTCGGGTGGGCCTTCGACAATGTCAGCGGGCCCGGGCCGGCCTCGGGCTCGGAAATACGGCCCGCGCACAGCTCTACTCCCCCTATTCTAGGGCACTCTACACTAGACCACCGTGGCGGTCAGGGGCAAGCTGGGAATATAATGCACAAAATATTTTCTCACCATAATACCTTCTAAAGCAATCGTGGTCCAAACACAACACGCTATTTTAACTACAGCTGCTTTTGAGCCCACAAAGGCCGACAACTGACTCGCATATTAACAGTATAGTGGCTCTAATTGAAACTGCCAAGAAGTCGCTCTAATGTTTGCAAATAACAAAGTAATATTTTTTCAAGTTCTCTCACGTCAGGGCTGGGTAAAGATGCTTTGAAATTGTGTCGCGATACGATACAAGATACTCCGGCCAGAAGTATTGGAGTTACAGATACAAGATACTGCCACAATAATTGTATCCGATACGATACTTGCCAATTGTATCTTAAGATACTTCGATACATTCTCAAATTGGTATTATAGATCCATATAATGTATCAGCAAACGCCTATACACGAAAATGTCTTGTTGAAAATTTCTTGACTGTGACCTATTTTGTTTCACATGAATGAAATGTCTGTTAGTATCTCAAAACTTTTGCCCTTCTTGCTCGAAGTGCATTAGTTGCCTTCCAAAACAGCTTATTGGGGCTTGTTTTAGCTTCTTCTCAGGACAACTCTTTTGTACACTTCGCTGTTAGCGGTTCTTGCTTGTCATTTTTACAATTGATGGAAGTCGCTGCTCAACTTGCCGCCCAGCTAGCGGGTTGCCATATAATCACGATAACGTCAATAATTAAGAAGCCTTCGCACGACGGCGCAAATACCGGTGTGGACTTTTACCTTGTTTGCACAATACCGTATATTCGGACAGGTGTACAGCAGCAACAACGCTGGTAGACTTTTTGTTGGGGGGGGGGGGGGGGGCGCATGGCGTATACGGGGTTTGAGACCGTACGCTAGGGGCCTGGCCGGCACACATGACCGTCTCCGTCCCATTCTTTTTATTTTCTAAATAACTATGTTCGTGAGCTACACAGAAGGATTTCTTTATGAGGAACATGTGTTCACCATGTGCTGAAACATAACCGTGAAGTAAAAACTCTATATTTCAATCCGCGTCCAGATTTCACTCGTTGTATACATCGGCATCGATGTTTCTCGAATCCTGACTCCAAATCCCCTTCAGAAATGACCTTTATATGAGATATGGGAGAGTCTTCCTTTCAAATAGCAACGTCATTTTGTTCAAACTATCTCCGACCCCACCATCTTCACTGTCCCAGCCCTCGGAACTAAATTTCGCGACTGCGGCCCACCGGCTATAGGCTGAGTTTGAGACCCCTGGTGTATTCGTAGATGACGTAAAACAGCAATGAATTTTCATGTTCTACTTAGCTGCTAGCGTAAGGGATTCTTTGTTTATACACTCACTAACGTGCAATCTTTTAGCAATTTTTCTTCAACGAGAGAACATGTGCAACACAGAAATGCCTCAGACGTATCGTATAGTTGCACAAAGCGTCGCAGGAAACCGCCGCTATTCGCGCTATTGCCGCTTATAGCTCCCATTACGTGGCGATTAGTAATAAGAAAAATATTTAAGGCCTAAAACAGGAAAATAAATGTAAGTAAAATATAGAGGTGGTTGTGTATTAAACATTCACATTGAATGAGTACAGAAACACAATACAGCCGGCGCCCTTAATAGCTACGCACGAGCATGAAGTATTGTCAACTTACCTGTTGAGACAATAGAAAACTCATTGCCTATGGAACATTGCCTGAAACGGCTCGTTGAGACGCTGATGAGCAAAACGGAGCATTCAGTAAAACAACGTTTCTCGAGTCCCCTAACATCTTTAAGATGGCTCCTAATGATTTCCATTATTATAATACAAACTCAATTTCGCTATTTTCTTAAGCGGTAAACAGAATATTTTGTCCTCTAAACTCAAGGCACGCCTCCATAATTATATAATTGCTTACAACATCGCCTTGGCAACGTGTAAATGTGTAAAGAGTAGTAGAAATAAAGCAGACAGAAGAATAAAGCAGAAATCTTTTTGGGAGCGCGTTACAAAAGACATATACTGCAGTGACCAGACCGGAAAAACAGTGCAGAGACCTAGGTAATTATGATGTATGGGATGCAAAACGACAGCTAAGGACGCACTTGTGCTAATAATCAAATTATGATGTCATAAATTTTTGAATGTAGGTGGAAGTGAAAAATATGGTACGCCAAGTTATTTTCTGTTAGGTAAACGCTTGCTCTATTAGATCTAGCATCAGTATACCAGTGGTGCTAAAGTTGTTGGAATCTTATTTGCATATATGTTAATTCATTGCATGCAAGTCAAACTTACATGCACGAGATCCTTTTAATCGCTGATATGTAAAATCCATGCGACGCAAAGCAACTCCATTCTTGCACGCATCACATTTCATTACGGAGCAAGACTCAAGAGAATCTTCAATAACGACACTGTAACAACATCAGAATTTGCGCGGCAGACGCCGCACTCAGTGTACGTGGCGCAGGACAGTGGCTAAGAGCAAGTGTCGCGGCATTGGCGCAACTAAAAAGAAAAGAAATCGAGAAAACGAAAGGTAGGTGGGCTGGGCGTAGACGTCCGCGCGCTTGTCTTCTGATCTTCTACCCTCATTGGATGACTCTGGCGTAAAAATAAAATAACGTCACTGCCCTTAGACTTATTCAGATGGCTTAGTGGCACCAGTACCAGCTTGAGAAGCGGAGCTCTGCCAGTGATTATTGTGTCGCAAGGTTGTGTTGCGATAGAAGTATCTTGTATCTTAAGATACACGATACATTTTCGAATGTATCGAAAATACAGATACAGATACTCGTCTTTCGAGACGTATCGCGATACATATACAAGATAACCAAAGAGTATCTAATATAGTATCTAAGATACATGTATCTTCGATACTGCCCAGCACTGTCTCACGTTATACATACCAGCCATAGCAAGCCCAGGTATTGTACAGCTACAACTGCTCTGATGAGAGAGCATGTACAGTCACGGACAAATAAAGCGCGAACAAGAAATTACAAAGTGGAACTGCTTCCACAAGTGATAATTCGAGACCACAATCTCGCATCGGTAATTATGGGGTTGCCAAAGGTTGTTTGCACCCCAGACTAAGTGTGCAAACCGAAACTATGCCGACATTAAGCGTGCCGGCGAAACCAAAAAAAAATGAAAGGGTGCGCTTTCAACTTGTTCGTATTTCAATTGTCCATGACTGTACATGTAACACCACGTTCGCTGCCATGTGAGATGGATGCTGGGTTCCCAGCCTCCAGTAAACATGAGACAGTCAAATTAGGTGCAAGGATGTGCGAATAGTGCCTCGTTTATAAAATAGGCAAATTGGTATGAAACTTTAACCTGTGTAACGATCAAAGTGAAATTGTATTCTTCGTAGAGCTGTGCCCATAGGCGTGCGCACAGGGGGGACGGCCGCCCCCCCTAATCACCTAAGCGGGGGGGGGGGCGCAAAATCTGCCCCATACATTGACTTTGTAGATGGGGGGGGGGCGGTGCGATAAACCTTCGACCCCTCTGATGGGGAACCCTGCGCACACCTATGGCTGTGCCTCAGCACATTGAGGTTAAAGTGTTTATCAACTTGCAACGTGGTCAAACCTGTGCGCTGTAGCACAAGCGTGCAAACAACGCACAATTATGACTGTTGCAGAGTTGCGCTCAATATGAGCTCCAACACGGTGTCCGTGTATTCCACGTGGCCCAAACCATTTACGGCAGCGCCGACACAAGAAAAATAGTCTGAAGTGCTCCGATTACCGACATTTTGTAAACCAATTCAACGTTTCAAAGCCGCCGTGCAGGCTTGCAGCTTAGATCACGGTCGCCAATTGCAGCTCATGAGCGCGACTGTACTTGCAGAGTACTGAGAGCTTATGAGGTTGCATGTTGTAGGCTTAGTGCAGCACACAAAGCTAACAAAGGACTAGCAGCATTCTTCTCGGTCCTTTGTTCTATTTGTACACTACAATACGTCAATGGCACTTCGAATGGCCCAAGCCTGTCCAGTGCGGAGTTGCATTTTGCTTGTGTATGCTTGTCACTATTTTAAAACTTACACCTATACTAGGGAGGTGAACCTTCTAAAAAATACCTCAATGGTAGTTGTGCAGCTGAAACTATCTTGGTAACTCCCTCAATCATTGCTTTATACAGAAACTATGAAGTTTTGCTTGCGACCTGCAGTGGAGGTATGTGTTGCCTGTTGCTGTGATTTAAGGCACGAGTAAACCACCTGGCCTCACAAATGTTTAATTGGCAACCTTCAAGCTCCTTGCAGCATTTCCAAGAAAGGTGCAGTTACAACAACGTAAAATACATGCAGTATGTATCCACAACTGCAGTACATTACCAAATAATCATAAGCATATAGCATATTTGACCATTTACATGACCACAGACATAACGTTACTTACTATCATAACAACACGCATTCTACATGTGACAACACTGCTGAGCGATGCAATTGTTGTGATCACACCACTGGAATATCTGAATACAAAACACAAGGTACAATATACCCAAGCCAGGCATATGGAGGAGTTTGTTAATACAAAAGGGCCAGTATCAACAATTATAGAATGTTCATCGTGAAAAGCTGGCCACTTCTATCTCCAGCATTTTTATAATGAAACAAACGTCAAATAGCGCAAAATCTATGCTATAGCACTATGCCTGCTACATTCATTACTACCAAGACGAAGTGTAAAAACAAAGCTAAATAAAGGACATTTTGCAGAGATCGGTAGCTTTCTACCTACAAGTGCTGTCAATAACCAGGACACACGTGCACTTTACTACAAGTATAAGCTAGAAACACATTGCAGCAACTGGTCAGAGGAAACATGGCAGCAAGCTTCAAGTCATTCCAGTGAAAAACTATGCAAGCTTGCATTAGTCCACGTTATCTGTTTTGCCAGTTAGTACAATCACAACTACAAGGTAGTTCAAGTAAACAAGATGGTTCTAGTAAATCTTTTGTAAAGCTGCATATGGAAGAAAAATGCGTATCCAACTCTGCAACCATGGCAGCGTAAAAAATGGTGTGTATCAGACCAAAAATGGCTATAATCCAGGGTCATACATGTCACAAATGTCGTACTGAACGAGAAGTGTAACTGAGGGGCCCGGCTTTTGTTTGTCGCACCCATATGAAGCCAACAGTTCACATAAGACAAAAAAAAGCATCGGGAAATGATATGTTGTTTTATTAGGAGTTTAGCAATGTTATATAAGGTAAAGGGAAACAAATGCATACAAAAAAATTGGCCGCTGGGGAAATGAATCTAAACAGAGGGTGTGAGATCAGCTCTCACAGTTCTGATAGTGGAAAATAGATTTTTGCCCACCATGGGTTTTTTTTCTTGGTGCCCACCTTTACATCCATTCATCTTATCATTCCCAATTAAATCAGCAAATAATTTCACTCATGCTTCCCTTTGCTTTATAATATTGCGCTCAGTACGTGGCATGACATTCATGTAAAACATGTACGAGTGGGTTTCAGTCATCCCATCATAACAGGTGGAATATTGACCACGAAGAGGCATTCAAACCAGCACCTGCTTGAGGTCATGTAATCAGACAACAGCAAGCACTCTCTAGAAACTTTTTAATGCTCACAGCATCACATTCACTGCCATAAATAACGTATCCCAATCATTCATCCAACAACATTCTCACACATAATACTGTCATCCATGAACATTTCAGGTTTAGACTATGCACGGACACTTGGACAAATAATATTTATATATGTATATGTATGTATATGTGTATATATAATATATATGTATGTATATATTTAATATTTATACAGCACTTTGCATACTCAAAATATCATCTGACAGCTTGCTTGCAGACACTGCACCACTTCGTACATAAAGAAGAAAAAAAGAAACCTCCAACTGCATGTCTAGATGAATGTAAAAAGACTTTAAAAAACACACAAAAACATAGCATCACACTGGGTCCATAGAATTCATAAACTCAAGTGAGGAAAGTTTCACTAGACTAGCCACACGCACAACATGGCCGCAGTTACCATGTCACACACATAGCATGTGGAGACTAAGAATGCCGTGGCTTGTAATATCATGCCTCTAGAAAACAGGTGTAACCCATGTGGACAAATACATACACATATGTCAGGTACAATATATACCAAACAGTCTACAAGCAGACGCACATGATAAAACAGAAGGGGAACAGCAATCTTGGCTACCTGGCAAACAAGCAACACTTTGTCCCGTTCCATCCGATCAAGGCACTCGATCGTCCAAAACACAAGCAGTGGTGTCCTCATAGCCAGCAATCTGCCAGAAAATCTGGCACTTGCCATATGCCACAAAGTCTGCCAACTATTACAGCCAGGCATGCCTTCAAAGATGCAATTCTAAAACAAGAGCTAAAAAAGGTGGCCAAAGCAGCCTGACTCTCAAGCACTGCCTCTGAACAAAAGCTACCAGAAGGCCACCACACTATTCCCATGCATCCTAGGTAACCAAGAAGGGATGCATACATAATGACAAGTACAAACACTGAGAAATGCCACAAGCTTAGTTCTTGCCAGTGTAACAACAATATAATTGCAAAAGAAAGCAATCACCAAAATTGAGTGCACAAAAAAAAAATGCTGCTGGAATTGACACAGTGTTCTCTCTTTTTTATTATCCTCTAGTTTGGTTCACATTGCGCAGAAGAATAAGTGCTGTAAAAATAAAAATAAATGTGTAGCCTGCAGTGCAACCTTAGCCAAGTGAAAGTATTAAAATGATTATTTTAGAAAGTGCATAAAAGTTGACAACATTTTCAAGCAGGCATGCCCTACAAGTAGTGTATATTGGAAATGAAACACAAATAGCACTTTTACACTCCAGTGAACGTACACATTATGTGAAGCTCATGTATGTGCATCTAAATACACATGCACAACCTTTGCTGTATTATTAGTGGTAAAATTAATCTGCTGTCCATGTGAACATGTCACATGAATCATGTGAACACGGTGCCAACTCCAAGAGATGCAGCCGGTGACTGCATCTATTGCATATCACGGTTTCAAGCATAGAGCTCTGCTGGACATAAAAACATTTCACACTGTGACAAGAACACCCTCAATAAGACAGGCTTCTTATCACCACAATAAACTGTCAACCATAAGGCCACAAGAAGAAGTGGCATCACACATTACAAAAGCTCCGGAGCAATGGAAGCTCTGGGGGCATAAAATGAAAACAGCTATTTCCTTGAAGAACAACAGAGGATAGATTGAGAGAAATGCCACAGAGTAGAACAAAATAAAATGTTATGACAGCTTAATGGTTAGGTTATGTACGCGATGCGCTTATGAATTCTCTCTCTGTTCCAGGTCATATTTTGTTCCATGAAAAAAAAGAAACATATCAAAATAAGACAGGAGAAAGAGGAAAAGATGTGTTCTCACGCTTCCGCCAGCAAGAGCACATTAATAATGCTGTATCTCGACCACTATGCTGCCACAGAACCCCACATTCACACTCCACAGCACATGATCATGTGGTTCTACGATGGGGTAGTGCAACCCTTCAAGAGAGGTGAAGAAAGGAGAGAAACAACAATGTTCAAGGAGGATTGGGTTGCACACAGATGACGTCTGCCAGCTTCATATCTCACGTCGATGTTCGTGTTTGGAGACGAGCACCTCCAACAGTCGCATCCGAGCCTTGACATGCTGCAAGATAATCCAAATTCTCATAAGCACCTTGATAGAGCTTGCGACGTAACACGTAAAGCACAGCTGTCTCAAATGACTGAACTTCATATATAAAGCTCAGAAATCACTTCAATAGAACAGCAGACTGGCCGATTGGTTTATGGCTGCTTTTATATTGACGTAATGCTAATCATCTTTCATTATTGAGAACCAAATTTTTGCAACTCTATAAACAGAACCACAGAAGCAAGATCTAAAGGACTTTTCCAAAAGGGGGACAATCTGAAGATAATACTTGCAACATCTGTCTTCCACCAAGAAAGCCATTTTTTAACAAACACTGACAAACGCATGCCCTACACAACTGCATGACACTCGACAACCCATTGTGGTAGCAAGAGCTATGTTTTTTTTTTCTTTTTAATAGTACGTCATAGGCCTCATCCTGAAACCAGAACTAAGAAAGCCCAGCCCAGTCAGTCCTATAGCCATAACCATGCCCTATCTCGCAGAACGAACTGGCTGATGTATCTGCATCATGCTTAATATATCCAACAATGTTAAGAGGGCACATGAAAAACAGTGCCGCACCACCTCTTCATATATCTCTCAGTAAGCGGAACTTTCACTAAGAGGAACACATATTGCCAGTCTCTTAAAGGGGTCATGAACCACTTTTTCAAGTAATGGTCTAATGACCTCAGTATCGGAGTTTACTGCCTCCCGAATCGATTGCCGCAAAAATTTCTTGAATCCGTCAAGAATGAGCGGAGTTATGGAGGTTTGGCGCACGCTCTCAGCGCTTTCTCTTTTCTCGTGCCGACGAGCGCACTGGAAGCTACATAGGGAGGGATGGCACGGGGGAAAGAAGTTATGTCAGCGCGCGTCATGAAACGCGATCGCTCTCCCACTGTGATTCGCGTGCGCGAGTGCGGCTACCGTGTACTGAGGAGTGCGGCGCCGGCAAGTGGCGGCACCCCGTCGCAAGAAGCGCATCTGATCCGAACGCCGCTCTCGATTTACGTCAGCTATCGGCCAATAAGCATGCTATGTCTCTTGCAACGTAAACTGGCAGATCCGCGACGTCAACATGCAGACGCCCCGCCCACCGATGAGAGTGAGAACCGGCTTCTGTTTGAAAAGAGGGTGCCTGGGGAAACGGCAACTTCGTGCTCCGCTTGTGGACCTTACGTGGCGCGCACGACTGTAATATTTGGCAGAGCAGTTCATAGCCGTGTCAGCTTTCCATAGGATGTGTTTTTTCAACAAGCCCAAGGGGTGCTTCATGACCCCTTTAAAGCTCCGTTTAACGAGTTTCTGCTGCACATAATAACATGTTTATACGATGTTTAGGAATGAGAAGTGCTAAAAAAAATGCATGCATCACAAAACAGAAAATGTAACATCAACCCATGGCAACCATATTCCATTGCTATCTTTTAATGTCTTAAATTGCAGCCAGTTAAACCCAGTTCAGATACTCATCACTAAGATTAGTTTAATTTCCTCATAAAACAAGCATCAGCTTATACTGCAATCTTTTTTTTGTACAGAAAAATAATGAAACATGGCATGCAGTAGTAGCTCTACCACAGCCTCATTAGACACAGTAACCCACTTACAAATGAATGCCAAATGCCTTGCCAGTATGAGCCCTGATGCTTATTTTTCCTAAAATGCAAGCTTGTCTCTGCCAGCATGCCTTCGATAGGATGTAGGGCTTTACCTTGTACTCGCAGTACACCGAGTCCATTGGGGCCTTATCTTCCTTTTGCACTTTCCTAAATAAAAGAAGGGAGAAGGAAGCTTCAGTATGTATATCTCCACTGCCACAATTAAAATGAAGACAGTGCATTTTCATGCACAAATATTACATGGACTGGCGTTATCACTGCTTGGTTTATCTAAAGGGACACTAAAAAGAAAACTGCTTTGAATCATACCAATAAATTACCCTTCCACAATACAAAAATACACCCCCTTGCGATTACAAGGTGCTTGACAAGCAAGAAAATGCAAGAGTAGAGATCGTCAAGCTTCCACACGAAATCACGTGATGTCAGATTTCAATGGCATCTCCTCGGGCGTACTTAATTTTCTGTCGGTAAAAGTTAACCACATTGTTTCCTAAGGGAGCCAGAGACTTAAAGGTTTACAAAATTTCATTAAGCCAAGGTGGCTGAAGTACGAAACAGGATTGAAAGCCGTGACGTCACACCAACATTCAGATGCCGTGTGTTTTGCTGTGAAACTAAAGAATGAAACTCTGACCTTCATTCTCTTTTAATAATGGACTTATGTTTATGAAATTAATGACAACAGAGTTTTTACAGGATAATTTATCAGTCTCAACTGATTTAGCGCTTCACTTTAATGACCCTTTGAAGTGTGGATGTCTGTAAAGAGGGGTATCTAGCCCCACTATACAATCTCTGGAGGCCTCACACTTGCTCCAGCTGTACTGCTTTAGTTATGCCATCTCAGTTATGCGCACAGCATCTATACACTTCGTGCAAAGCGATGGACTGAGCTTAGGACATTTCACCAGTGCAAATTTATCACCAATAACTTGTACTGATATGTTACACAAACACACTCATTCACAACACGTTAGCCACAAGGCCTTTTATGCAAATATGTGAAATAATTTGCACAGCACTACTTTTTGTCATTCCCTCTACATGAAATGGCTCCTATGGGTTCCTCAAAAACAGACAAGAGTAACCAAGTGAATTTTTTTCGTACTGCCGTTTGATCGTTGTGGCACTGCCTTTGGCAACTATAGCTTGCTTAAAAAGTCGAGTTTCAATTTAATGCAATTTCAATACAACAAAGTAAATTATTGATTTTACCGACTTTGTAATATCCAGG
>NW_023614206.1:0-19999 GCF_013339695.2 Rhipicephalus sanguineus | reverse complement strand
TTTTTCACATTAAGTGTAAAACATATAACCAATGTGTCGGAACGGAACGCAAACCAAAAACGAAAAAAACGATATTTTTGACCGGAACGAAAACGTAACCGAAACTTTATCTGTTATTTCGTTCCGGAGATAGATAGATAGATAGATATCTATCTATCTATCTATCTATCTATCTATCTATCTATCTATCTATCTATCTATCTATCTATCTATCTATCTATCTATCTATCTATCTATCTATCTATCTATCTTTCTTGCCCCGCCTACTCGCCTCCCTAACTTCATCATCATCATCATTAACAGCATGACTGCGCCCGCTGCAGGGCAAAGGCCTCTCTCATGTTCCACCAATCAACGTGGTTCGGTGCTTGCTGCTGCCACGTTATAGTTGCAAACTTCTTAATCTCATACGCCCACCTAAATTGCTGTCTCTTCCTCGCGCGTTTGCCTTCTCTTGGAATTCAGTCAGTTACTGTTAATGACCAGCGGTTATCTTGCGGTCCGCGCTACATGCCCCGCCAATGTCCATTTCTTCTAGATTTCGACTAGATGTCCTCCACACCCGTTTGTTCTCTGACCTACTCTGCTGTCTTCTTGTCCCTTAAGGTTGCACCTATCATTTTCCTTTCCATTGCTCGCTGCGTCGTCCTCAGTTAAAGGGATACTGAACAAAATTTTCGCCGCCGAGATAAATGACTCAATTGAAAGATTGGGTGCTGAAATTTGTTGAAACAACCTTCATTTCAGCCAGAGACTAGCAGAAAATAATGAATTTAATGCATTTCTCGCGAATTGGCGCGTCTAGCGGCCGCGCCGCGAACTAGAGAGGAAGTGACGCGAAACTCCGCGGATAGTGACTCGCCAACCGTGCTCGCAGCAAAATCACTTACCAATCGACATCGCAAGCCGCCACCCGCTGCCGCGGCGTCTCTCTCAAAAACGCGTTTTCACGGTCGGGAAGGTGTTCTCCGTGCGTGTTCTCAACCGGCAGCCAACGACGCGATTGCCGCGCTCTCGGCCGTATATTTGTTTTCTCAAGCGGAGCTTGCGCCCACGTCTACGAATTTGCCGTCTGTGTTGTGTGCTGCTACGTAATGTGAACGGTGAAGCACCTGACACAACGCAGAATGCCTCAACGCTGTTCTGCGCTAGGGTGTGCCCTGTCATATCTTTCGAACAGAGCCGAAGCTTCGAAGCATATGGATTCGCGCTGCGAGCCCATCGCAGCCAACGTGGGTGCCTTCAAAGCGTGACTTTTTGTGCTCCGAACACTTCGAGGATAGTGGACTATGAGTTACTGTGTAAATTGCTGGTCCCGGCTGCCGACCCACGTTGGGCTACGGCGGCTCGTCTGGCTCGTCGTCCTTGCTGTCGCTTGACACAGCAGAACGGTCACACGCATATGGTTGTATTTGGCGCATCCGTTTTGGAGGCCTGTCGAACTCGGAGTCGCAATGACCGCTCGTGGAACCGCTGTCACTCGCCACCTTGCATCTTTGCGCTCTCGCGACACGCTCGGTAGTTGTAGCGGTTCTTGAGGAATAAGCGCTATTTTGTTACCTATGGGGGAAAAGAGGACAAGGCTCAGCGCCACACCAGCCACCCTCGGTTCTTGAGAGGGGAGGTGGAGAAAGGGAAGTTGCAGGGCAGGAGAGAGCGTGCCGGTTGCCCCCCTCTTGCTGGAGCACTCGACGTCACGTCCGCCGACAAGCGCAGTGGCATGCAGCCGCCGCGCTCTCACAATCCACTAAAAATACGGCCAACTGCTCGAAATTACGTGAAATAAACGCTGCGTACAGGAACAGTCGTGTCGTCCGAGTTGAATGTAAGTGTTTTCGTAGCTTTTTCAAATTTTTGTTCAGTATCCCTTTAAGTTCAACCCTCTGTAAGCCTACAGGTTCTGCTCTGTAGGTCAGAGTATCGGTAAAATGCAGCTGTTACATACCTTCTACTTGAGTGACACTGGTAAACTACCATTCATGATCTGAGAGTGATTGCCGAATGTGCTCCTACCTATCCTTATTCTCCTAGCTACTTCAGTCTCGTGGTTCGGCTCCGCGGTTACTGCCTGGCCTAAGTAGACGTATTCCATTATAAATTCTAGTGCCTCGCTACCTATCACAAAGCGCTGTTCTCTTCTGAGACTGTTGCGCATTAAATCAGTTTTCTGCATATTATTTTCAGACCTACCGTTCTGCTTTCCTCTTCCAATTCAGTAATCATGAGTTACAATTCTTCCCCTGAGTTACTCATCAATGCAATGGCATCAGCGAATCGCAGGTTACTGAGATACTCTCCATTAACTCTTATCCCTAACTCTTCCCAATCTAGGGCTCTGAAAACCTCCTGTAAGCACGCGGTGAATAGCATTGGGTATACCATGTCTCCCTGCCTTACAACCTTCTTTATTGGGTTTTTTCTAGCCTTCTTTATGGAGGACTATGGTGGCTGTGAAGCCACTGTAGATTTCTTCCAGTAC
The DNA here is from genome assembly GCF_013339695.2 of Rhipicephalus sanguineus. NCBI lineage: Eukaryota > Metazoa > Arthropoda > Arachnida > Ixodida > Ixodidae > Rhipicephalus > Rhipicephalus sanguineus. The sequence goes on along the minus strand of NW_023614206.1, from coordinate 17,520 downwards.
GCTTATATATGGTTCGTTGACGCCATGATTCCGTGATGCCTGCATTACTGCTGATATGTCGACCGAATCAGCGCCTTCTTGTAATCTATGAACGCTATATACAGGGGTTGGTTATATTCAGCGCATTTCTCTATCACCTGATTGATAGTGTGAATGTGGTCTATTGTCGAGTAGCCTGTACGAAATCCTGCTTGGTCCTTTGGTTGATTAACCAAAACGGCCTCTAGTAATAATCGCGAAGTAATGAAATTCAGCCGTGAAAACCGCAACTGAAACGCGGAAGCGCGCAACTGCAGCATTCTTCTGAGACGTGCAGAATGAGTGAGCGTCGTTGTATCAACTATCAACCCACTTCGTTGTGCGGGTGTGCAGGCTTCGCTTTCAATATTAGCACGCATGGCGCACATACGTCAACGAACGCAGAAAAACACCTCTGTAATCTTCGCCTTGAACAGTGATGTGATTCTGGTCGTTGGCTTGTTGCGCTCATCGGTGCTTAGGTTTAGGATTCGCCGTTAACTTTGGTTGACTTTCATTAAGCCACAATAATTACTAGAGGCCATCTTCTCTATATCTCAAAGCTGCCATGGTTCCTCGCATGAAGAAAAAATTCTCTCATTTGACATAACCTCCCAAATCCATTAATTAAAAATTGAATTAGTGTAAACATTCTTAATTACGGTCCCAAATGATGTTTTAGCCGTCGTAAGGTGACTGCGGCTACAGAAAATCAATTGTGAAGACAGCGAGGAAATATCGCATTTTCCTGATTTTTTTTATAATTTCGGACACACTCCTTAAGATACTCGGTATATACATACAGTATATAAACGGACACATGGCAGCGACGGCGAACACCCGCCGAGAGTGTCCTGTGTAATTGCTATCGCAATATTATTATGTATGCATTATTTGAGGCGGCCCTTGCTAGCGTTACAAGGTGAGCAAGCAAAGAACAAAGAGCAGAAAATTTCTACGATAAGATGAAAGGCATTGTGCTCGCTTTTCAAGTTCCCAGCCCGATTATCCGAGGACAAAACCTATAAGAATTGCACTCGGGATACCAACACATAACCCTAGACAATGTCCGCAGAAGCTACAGTAAAACCTTGGTGATACGAATCTCGCGGGGTTACCAAGAATATTCGCATCATCCGAAATTCGTATCACCAGAAAACAGGGGAAATTAGTATGCGACAAAATAATGTTGGCATACATTTTGATTCATTGTTGCTCAGGGCCGCAGCGACCTAATGAACAGCTCTAAATGATGGCCAGTAAAGTTTTCAGACGTCAACGATTATACCTGTACTCGTAAATATACGGTGCACGCGCGTGTGTAATTAAGGAACCAGATGTGTTCTGCCCCATGACCGCCAGTAGCCCCTTCCTAATCTTACTACGGTTTTCTGCATGACACCAAAGTAATGCGGCGAACGTAACCTAAGAAGCGCTTTGCTCACGATAGATAGAGGCCAATCTCCTTCGCCCAGACCGTCCGCTTCGTCTCTTGGGATCTCCGTCCACCTTTAATGGACTTCATGATGGACCCGCAGCCCAAGTTTCAGTCTTGTTCATAGAACGTCTGATTGCGGGGACATGGCTTGCATCGGCGTGGCAGGCACCTATTAACACAGTACAAAGACGCTGCTGCCTCGAGCCCAGGAGCACGCCTCAACGCGTCGAAAAAGAAAGCGCGACGTCAACGTCATCTGTAATCTAAACGAGAAGGCGCCTAAAGGCCTCCAAGATTCGCGCTCACGATCTCGGAGGCCACGACGCACCGTTGATGGTCGCGCAGCGCGCATGCCCGCGCGTGACTGCCGCGTCTTCCGTGAGAGCACGGGCAGCACCTGTTCGTACCTGTGCGCTAGCGTACGTTCGTATCAAACGTCGCGGGGTGCAAATCGGTTCGCAACAACCGTACCCGATACATTGCAGGCTAATGGGCCTTGGCCGGGATCACAGAAAAATTCGTATCACACCGAAATTCGTCCGAGCCGTGATCGTATCACCGACGTTTTACTGTAGTTAGGCCCTGCCGAAAGGCACCACCAAGATTGAGCTACGTAGAGTTTATAACATAAATAAAGTTTCGTCTTTCTCTCTTTCCGTTTCTCTCTAAGGGCATATACTCGCAACAGCATTGGTTATTTTGTCAGACACGTACACATGCCGAGGAACAGCCGCGCGTTGTACGGTAAGGTACAGTGGTACGGTAGGCCTACGCTAGCAGCAAAACGTCAGAATTCGAGAGTTTCGCTTCATGCCACGCGATATGGGTCGAGACCCAATACTGCCGCAAATGACACGTGCCGCCAGGCGAATTACCAATCAGGAGCGACGACGGTGACATGACGACCGGTCTACCCCCGCTTCGGACCGATTTTTCTATCCATACATCCTGCAGCGCAACCAAAGCGCGACTGACAAATACAAAATAGCGGTCGTTCTCGGTGTAGCTCGCGCGTTGAACGAGCGCGCGAGATGCTGCGCGACTTGACGCTTGTCACGGTGGACTTGGTGGCACAGCGCTGACACGCGGCAACCCCTCGCGCAAGAATGATGGGCATGTTTGTGCCGCTAGCGTTGCCGTGCCTGTACAGTCCGGAAGGGTGCACGTGCACAAGAAACTTGTCGGCAAAAGCGCTGATGCTGTCCTGGACCTTCATTTGTGTTGAATATTCTTACGCTTCAACCAACTCATGGCATGCTGAATGGACTGATGGAGAAAGAGTATTGCCCAATCAAGAATAAATAGCCACTTTTATTGCACTTCAATAGGAGTACATATATGGCAGTGTATGCCACATTAGAGCCGTTTATCCAAATACAGTTATAAAGCTTTGATTTTAATTTTTCCTCAAATTCCTATGCATCATGTGTGTCGCACAAATAAACAACCCTAACGTTAGAATGGTGGTGGGCAAAAAAAAAACGATAACACAGGAGAAAGGAACACGAAACGCAGCACAAACTGTCAACTGAGTTACCAACTCGCCCAGCAGTCAGTCTTTCTGAACCCTAATGGGTTGTGAAAAACGCATGTGCAGAGCGTTCACTTCTGAGGACTCCTCGTTTTCAGAATCAGTCCAGGCATCCACAACGCATTGCGTGTCTCTTGTAGTCTGAGTATCACTGCTATAGGTCATGAATCATTCGTGTTATACGAGCTATCATTCGAACGAAATGATGTCATGGTTCAGTGGTATGAATTTGTTCTCCAGTGTCAGTCATAAGTGGATAACAAACACTGGATAATTATTATCATTGACTGGGTTCAAGAAGTCATCTCTTCCACTCACGTAATGCAGAGATAAAGGCAGTGTGGACGAACCAAGAAAGAGTTATACCCGGAATAGCTCTGAATTTACATCACCTGTTTAGAATGAAATCACGAAACCTGGAAGTGACAATAAAACTGCATATTGCAGCCCTCCGGACTGCGCAAAGGCCAGAAACACATATGAAAATGTCGAACTGGCTTCCACTACGACGTTTATCGCTTCTACCTGAACTATGACCGCTAAAGAAGCAAGAAACAATATCGGCCACATATCAACTGCATTGATCGTCAATGGGCGACGCGAGAGCATTACGTCGAAAACTAAACCAGGAACTCATGCTCGTCTAAGTTGATTGAGTAAGCCTACGTAATTTGTACTAGCGTCGAAATACTTGGGGCAGGAGACATCAAGATTTTCATCGTCTCATTCTGGCGAACTAGCGATTTATTCTAGAAGTCCACCAGGGATTGTTTAGCGCACGCATAATGCACGGTACACAGATATTTCTTGTGATCCGGTCCCATTGAAATTTGGTCCCGCGACCACGCGAGCTTGACACCTTAACGCTCTATAGCTTACACACGAGGACAGCAGTGTCCTCGTGTGTGTTTCTGTAGTGCCTCCGTCTCAAGTTTGCTGCAGCCAGCTACCACGCTGCACAGCTGTGAAGCTATCCCGGCAGGCGTCTCAAGAACAACATTTCTGCGCAAGTATTCAAAATTACAAAGGTTGCGCTATCCTCTTCTATGCCCTTCACAAGCGTCTGCATGATGCTTAATCTGCATCTACTACAATGAATCCTGACAGCAGTTCTGCGTCCCCCCCCCCTTCCTCCATTGTTGGCATAAAAATGTGCTGTGGTAGTTTTTTTCCTTTGCATATGCGCACCCTGCGGTAATTGCACACCTTTTTGCAGTAAAGCTCATTTGACATCGGTGTTCGTCCTGTGTGTACTCTTTCTTTGTTCTGTCTTTACCTGCGCCGGTTTACTCATGTTTCATCAAGCCAATAACCAACTAACCCATCCTAGTATTTTATGTGTGTAAGTATTGAGAGAAAAGATGAATGCATGTATACTAAAGTGACAGTGGCTATAGAGGCTTTCGTTAACTCTCTCATATTGAGTGAAGGTGGTGGAAACGAGTATCCTCACGCATACCTGATTTATAGCTACGTGCATTCCAGTGAGGAAGCACCCACTCGATAGATACATGACTTCGAACTAGCAGCAGTGTTGAGGTAAATCTGTGGGTAAAGTTGAAAATAAGGTCGAAATATCACGAAATGACAGCGATAATATCACAAGCATTGCACGAATGCTGTTTGAAGATTGCACATTAATTGCGGGCTCTCTCCATATCACCTTTTCACGGCGGTAGTCCGGAAGGAAAAAAAGAATGAGAGCCTATTTGAGAACAACGACCAGAAACCCAGTTGCTTGCGTCAAATACCGACAGCGATTAGAAGTAGTATAGGTGCACTTTAGTGCTTCAAGCAGTGTAAATCATGCGCATTACGAAAATTGCTCTTTTGCGAAAATTTCATGCAAAACAGGCGTTTCGCCGTGAGCCTTTTCCACGGCCTCTGAACAACCTCTGAAAATACAAAGAAAGAACGCGTTATTCTCTGCCGGTGTTTCCTGCATTGTCGCCACAATTCGTGACGCCAGCGCTTGTTCAAGTGACGTCAGAGGAAATAAGCTCTCGAGTGGTCCATATACCAATGATATCAGTTGTGCATTGTCTCCTATCCTGCGTTGCTACGCAGTCGCAAGCCCGTTCTGCCTTATCTCGCATGATTGTCGTTCGCGCTCAACCGATTTCACTGCGCTCTCAAATTCGCAAGCGGAAATAACAGCGTTTAGCCGGAAATCGCGAAATCCGAAAGGCTCAATGCTTAGAGCTGATAGTGTCCACGAGTTTTATAAAGAAATACGTGGCCAGGACGAGATGGTACTGTACGAAGGGTAGTGAAGGCGAGGAAGAAGTCGCTCTCTCGTCTTGAACTCGGAGTGGTTTAGGGGCCCTTTAAGGTGTTGTTTAAAATGCTGACGAACGTTAAAAAGAAGACGCTTACACCCCCAAAACAGCATTCTGTGGAAGGCCGCAATATAATATAAAACTCCACGCTTAACCTCCTTTAGACAATTTTGAGGGAGATTTTTCGCCCGTCAGTTCCGCTGGTCACCCACCTTCAAGGAGTAGAATGCCTCGAATGTTATTGCGCAAGTATTATATAGACACTCTTGGCGGCGTTTTTCCGTCGCCGTCATTTTCCGCATAAAGTCCTAATCGATAACAACGCACCGCGCATCGTATGTGTACGAGCGAGTAAAAGAACGCAAGCGTTGGGGACGAACGTGGCTGCAGCAAAGATGAAATGAACCGGCCACCTCTGTGGCACAAAGAGTGCATGCGATAACGTCGCCCTGAGTGTCATGACTCCAGTCTATGGCTCCTGAAGCAGAGAAGAAACGCCCCGGCCGTCTATCGATGAGACGGGGGGGGGGGGGCTGCGTCGCTTCAGCAGCAATTGCGAAGTTTGCCCATAAGGGAGAGGTCACGAGCGCTGTCTCGACAGACATCATGAGACAGCTCGTAAGCTTGCGGTGCTCTCAACGCTTACTTCGCGATTAGAGGACTGACCGCACTAAAACCGCTTCGGTCCCTGGTCGCTGCAGCGCCCGTATTTTCTTAAACCAGCATTTTGTTTAGTAACGCGAGATCGGATCGAAAAGAGTTAGCGGCTTGCCTTACTTCGTATAGCATTACAAGTTCCTACTATCGCAGTCATCGCTTCGCCCTAGAGGCGAAACTGTGATTTTTTTTTCTCGCCAGCAATTACGGCGTTCTGATTGCGTAGCTGCCATCATCATCATTCAGGCTTGCCCATGCGCCTGTGCCACTGGCAGCCAGCCGGGGCCTACTACTATCTCGGGTTTTACGTCCCAAAACAACGATATGGTTATGAGAGACGCGTAGTGAAAGGCTCCGGAAATTTCGACCATCTGGTGTTTTTTAACGTGCACCTAAATCTAAGTACACGGGCCTCTATCATTTCGCCTTCATCGAAATGCGACCGCCGCGGCCGGGATCGAACCCGCGACCTTCGGGTGAGCAGCCGAGCACCGTAACTGCTATACCACCGCGGCGGACATACGCAGCCGGGGCCCGTGCAGAGAGCTGGGACCACGAAGCGTAGCACTTGCTCAGGGGATTCGGCTAAAGAGAATGTGTGTCGAATGGCCTTCGCACCACGTGCCGTTTCCAGAGCCTCAGCTAGCCTCAGGACCTGATGTCATGGCCCTGACCACCATTGGAACTATAGGCCCTCAGAAGACAAGAGATACCTGTCCAGCAAAAAGGGTTTCCGAGGCAGCACTAAAAACGTCACAAAAAAAGAATACGGACCACTAAATGCCCTCTCGACCCCTTCACGCAGGTTTCCGTTTAGACGTTCGAAACGAACAAAAAGGCGTCTTCAATTTGGTGATAGTATGACGTTTTACCATGTTATGTGTCCTTTGCTCGTCGAATTGTAAATAATTGGACGTCTCACTGTGCGATCTTCTGCTGAGCTCGCAAGGCATGCAGTTAGAAGCGAGGGACGAGAACGTTGATTCACAAGCAGAGAACTCGCGCAAACTTGTACCTTTCGTTCAGAATGCCCTGCAATATTGAGAACCAATATTGAGAACCACAGCTTTCCGTTCCAAGACAAGTTTACGAGCATCCAGGACTTTACATGCGCAGAATTTTAACGCGAAAGAGCTTAATCAAACAGAGCCGGCCCATTCTAAGAAAAAAACTGTGACTCTGCTTTTGAGCAGCTAACCTCTGTTCTCTGAGGCACAAAGAACGTGATAAGCTGCGCGCTCGTATGGTTGACGCGTGAGATTTTAAATGACGCGAGCGAAAATCAACTCGCCGAAGGATGATACATACCCTTGCCGTAAGTCACCGTGGCGGGTGTGACATCTAATAGAGATGGAAGAAAAGAAAGGGAAGACGAATCAAGAAAGAGAGGGATGTGAGAGCCCGGCAAAAGCGTACAAATAACGAGCACCAGTGAAGTGCTCATCTCGAAGTAATTTTACCCGAAGGCCAGCGAAAAAGACAGCCTTCGCTGAGATCACGATACGACAGTAATAAGAGAGCCAAGATATCATTTCTTCGAGCAATTGACCACGCCGCGGTGCCGCGTCGCGATTCCTGACCGAGCGAGGAAAAAAGCTCGAGGCAGGTCCGGCCTTCGTCAGATGTGCGGTGAGCTCCCTTCGGAAGCGATGCGTAAGAAACGTCGCCCGTGCTCCAGTTTGGCTCCCAGCAAAACCGGTGGTCTGACACCGTGTTGCCGGACCGCTCGATGCAGCAGTACTCCATTAACGCGACGATGTCCGGGTTCGCCGAAAGCGGCTCGAGACGGTAAAGCCTATCACAGCGACGAGTCTCTGGCCGAGCTGTTCGAACTCATTGAGAGCAACCCCTGCCTCTGGAAGAGCGACTCAAAGAACTTCAAGAACATGCGACTTAAGCGTCGACTATGGGACCGATTCGCCGTCCACCTCCAGAAGTATTTCCCCCAACTTGGACCGTTCACTGGTGTTGTGTTATCTGTGTTACGGCGCGTGAAAGGCATCGCCGAAGAACAGGGTGTTAGTGACGTCACCATGTTATCGTACATGCGCGAGTGGCCTGTGGGCGTATATAGTCTGGCTCTTGTTCTGTTCCCGTGTGGATTGTTGCTTTGTGCTGCAAGTATGCAGTGCCGTTAATAAAGGTGTTCCGTGAAGCCTTGGCCTCTGTCTCGCTGCGGATGCAACAAAGTGGCGACGAAGATGGGATAGGACAAGAACAGAAGACGGACATGGCTCTCAGCAAGCTACCGGAATTCGCTCCCGGCAGCGGCAGCTTCGACGTGTTCGTCGAGAGATTCGAGCTCTACACCACAGTTAATGAGATTGCCGAGGCCAAGAAACTACATCTGTTCTTGAGCGCCATCGGAGAAGAAGCATACGTGACGCTCCGAAGTCTGCTACTACCCAAGACGCCAAGCACGTCGTCGTACCCGGAAGTCGTGTCGGCGCTGAAGACGCACTATTCTCCGAGGCGGTCAGTGGTGAGTGAAAGATACCATTTCAACCAAAGGAAGCAAGCCTCTCAAGAAACTGTAGCAGAATTTGTGGTACAGCTGAAGAAATTGGCATCATTATGTGACTTCGGCGCCTTCTTGGAACAAGCGCTTCGTGACCGCCTGATAGCAGGCCTGCATTCCGACGCCATACGTTGCCGGTTGCTGGCCATGAGCGACAGCGAGCTCACCTGGGACCGCGCCTGCAACACCGCTACGGCCATGGAGGTAGCCGCGAAAGACGCCGTGGAAATGGTCGCGGAAAACACCGTCGAACAGTCATCCAGCAGCAGTGACATACATTGGCAGAGCCAATCCGCAGCGTTGCGCCGGAGTTCGCAAAGTGGGGCAGGCACCGGCCACGGCTCCGGCAACACAACAAAGACTTCGGTGACACGGACTAAGACTATCTGTCAGCGATGCGGTGGACAACACGCACCTGTAAGTTGCCCTTTTCTGAACAGCAGGTGTTATAAATGTCAAAAGAAGGGCCATGTCGCGAAAATGTGTAAAAGCAGGGTTGTACACAGGCGTCCACTGTTAAAGGGAACATCGGAGCGTGTGGCTGCAGCTCGGCGCCACCGCCGGCCAGCGGCTGCAACGAGTTTTGCGCAGGCGCAGTGCGCGCTGTGAGTCGTGCTCTTCGTCGTCTGCTGCCGTCTGTTTCCGCGCTGTGAATCGTCGCGAAGCGAATCGCTGACGCGGCGAAAGAGCACCGGGCACGGTGCTCACTGCGTCTGCGCGAATCTCGTTGCGGCCGACGGCCGGCGGTGGCGCCGAGCTGCCGCCACACGCTCCGATGTTCCCTTTAACAGTGGACGCCTGTGTACATCAGCTAGAAGAGCAGCACTCGTCGGACACTGAACTGCTAACGCTTGTCACACCGAGAACCGTTCGGGCAATCGGGCCATTGTAATAAATGTAAGACTAAACGGGAAAGAGGTACCCATGGAACTAGACACGGGAGCGGCAGTTTCTGTCATGTCCGAAGCAGAGTGCGCGAATTTTCCGGGGGCAAATTTCAGGCAAGCAGACGTCAGACTTGTACATAAACGGCACACCCGTTGATACCAAAGGAGTCATTGACGTTGAAGTGCAATACCACGAGCAGTGCTTTCAGTTGCCGCTAGTAATTGCTAAAGAGACGAAATGTGCAAGAATGCCTACGTTGTTTGGACGTAACTGGATGAATGAAATCAAAATCCGATGGCATGAAGTCATGCAAGTGAAGGCACTGACAAAAGAAATTTCCTTGACTGACAAATACCGCGAAGTGTTTGAGCCGGGTTACGGAGCGATAAGAGGGTTCAAGGCGAGCATTGTTGTTAAAGAAAACTCTTCACCTGTATTCTGTAAGGCGCGATCAGTGCCGTATGCGCTACGCGAACAAGTCGAGCAGGAATTGGCAAACTTAGAAAAAGCTGGAGTCATTTACCGGGTGCGGTACAGTGCGTGGGCTACACCTTTGGTGATCGTGCCAAAGAAAAATGGCAAGGAGCTTCGGCTATGTGGTGACTACCGTGTTACGGTAAATCCTGCCATTGAGGTAGACCAGTACCCGCTCCCTCTGCCAGAGGATATTTTTGCAACTTTACATGGTGGAACAGTCTTTTCGGTTCTGGACTTGTCCAAGGCGTACTTACAGCTCGAATTGGACGAGCGAGCACAAGAACTGCTCACTGTCAATACCCACCTGGGGCTGTTCAGGTTCCGGCGCTTGCCGTACGGCGTAGCCTGTGCACCCGGCGGTGTTCCAGGCCGTGATGGATCAGATCCTACACGGCCTCTCAGGAACGGCATGTTACTTAGATGACGTTGTCATCGCAGGCACAGATAGAAAGCAATGCCATGACAGGTTGGAGCAGGTGCTCATACGCCTAAGAGAACATGGCATACGGGTCAACACTGATAAGTGTAAGTTCTTCCAAGAACGAATCAGATACCTGGGTCATGAAGTTGACCAGAATGGGTTGCATCCCACGGCGGATAAAGTAGCTGCCATCAAGCAGGCTCCAAAACCGAACAATGTGACTCAACTCAAAGCCTTTTTGGGCTTGGTTAATTTCTACTCAAAATTTTGCCAAATCTGGCTACGGTTTTAGAGCCCCTGCATAACTTGTTGCGTCGAGCAGAAGCATGGAATTGGTCACGCCAATGTGATGAGGCATTTAGAACCTGTAAGGAAATGCTTACTAATGAAAATGTGCTTGAATTGTATGATGTCAAGAAAGAAATACAGCTAACGTGTGACGCGTCCGAGTACGGTTTGGGGGCTGTGTTGTCGCATGTTGTGGTGGCACAGATAAGCCAATAGCATTTGCGTCGCGATCACTATCACATGCGGAGCGTAGCTACAGCCAAATAGAAAAAGAAGCTTTGAGCATTGTATTTGGTGTGAAGCGATTTCATAACTACTTGTATGGTCGAACTTTTAAGGTTCTTACCGACCATCAACCTCTCACCACGCTCTTCGACCCGAAAAGGAAAGCTAGTGCTGTAGCCACAGCTAGAGTACACCGATGGTTTGCTTTCCTAGCTAACTACAGCTATAAGATTGCACATAAGCCGGGCACGGCAATCAGCAACGCAGATGCTTTATCTAGACTGCCATTGCCCCAGACCTCTGAGCAAAATGAAGACATTTTTTATTTTGCCACTCTGGACGAACTACCTCTGACAGCAAAAGATATAGAGCGTGAAACAACGCGCGACAAGCTACTATCAGTAGTGCGCGACATGATTTGGCACGGCTGGCCGAAAGCTGTCGCTCAAGAACTGCAACCATTCTGGGTGCGACGTTTCGAACTCTGTTGTGATGCTGGTTGCGTTGTTTGGACGAATAGGGTAGTTATTCCAAATTGTTTGCAGATAGTCGTCATGAATCTGCTGCACGAACAACACATCGGAATCACAAAGATGAAAATGGTTGCAAGGTCAATGGTTTGGTGGCCAGGAATTGATGATGCATTGGAAGAAACCGTGCGAAAATGCAGCGTTTGTCAAAGCGTACAAACCGCAGCACAGCTAGCGCCTTTGAGCCCGTGGAAATTGTGCGAACACCATGGGAAAGGGTGCATCTTGATTTCGCCGAGAAGGAAGGTAAAATGTTCCTATTAGCAGTTGATGCTTACAGTAAGTGGCTAGAAGTTAAAGTATGTAGCACGACGACTGCTACTATGACAGTGGCAGTGGTTCGGTCTTTGTTTGCTTGCACGGACTTCCTTTAGAAGTAGTAACAGATAACGGGCCGCAATTCCGGGCTGATGAATTCCAAAGCTTTCTAAAAGCGCAAGGTGTAAAGCACACGTTCACCCCCGTACCCCGCAGTCCAACGGGGCGGTGGAGCGGGCGGTACAAACTACTAAGACGGCCCTTTTAAACAGTTGTTGGAGGACAAAGAAAAAGGCAGTGCAAGAACACTTCAGCACAGAATAGATAACTTTTGTTATGCAGTTAATTTCCTTTCCCTACTATCCTCTGCTAGCTTCAACACTAGCTAAGGAGGGAAGGTGTTTGAGGTTCGAATCGGCGCCCCTCGATGACTCGAGTGCACGGGCAGCGCGAAGGAAGAGCCGTTGTCCAGTGAAGAGACGCTTTATTGCCACGCTCAGGCGTCTGCCCGGGTCCAAGCCCGAACCTCCGCTCTCCTCTCACATCCAAAACAGCCTCTTTTCAACCTTCAGTTAGACAAAGAGTCTCTCAACAAACCAATCACACTTGGGGGTTGGCATCACCACAACCAATGGCACAAACACTTTCATGACAGACACGGCATTGGTCCAACGTACGACACAATCTACACGCGAGGGGATAGGTTCACTGCGCAACACGTGTCATCTCACTCTCCCTACGTTATAGCCTGAGCATGCCCTGACGTCCGCCAGCGCCGAAAGCTCGGCTCTGGCTCAACCGGCCCGCGTACCAACGTCTCTTTCAAGAAGCCGCCCAAAGCAGCGCGAATCTTCCCAGGCCCTGGCCACTAGCGGTGTGTACGCGACGGTGCGTTGCAAGGCCCGGCTCGAGCTCAACCCACCCGCGCATCGGCGTCTCTTTCAAGAAGCCGCTACAAAGCAGCGCGACTCTTCCCAGGTCCTGGCCACTGGCGAAATGTGTACGCGATAGTGCGCTGCTCTGCCAGTCTAATGACACTCGGTCATTACATGCAGCTGGGGGCCGGTTCACCTGAACGCTCCGAGTTCCGTAATTACGACCAGACAGCGATTGTACACAAAGACATCCCCCGGTCGCATCCGGCCAAGCGGTCGCAAGACCAATTCCTCGCGTTCCCTTTTGCGGCGCCGACACGTGTTTCTTGTTAGCAGCAGGTTCTCGGAACGGCAGCGCAGGTAAACGCTCAAAGGGGTGCATGCGGATGCTAAACAATAACTGAAACCAGTCTCGCGTCGTCCCATCGTCGTGACGGTCTTCCCGTTCAGCTTGTATCTCCTCCCTTTTGTTACAAGCAAGGAGGCGGCTTTGGCGGCCCTGCGCTTTGACGGCGTCACCACAGAGTCGCCTTTCTTTCCCAGAGCGGGGCCTTCCGTGTCTGCTCTTTGCGGCGCCGACACGCGGGGATCTCTCTGCGCTGCGCAGAGTTTGTACACTGAACCACACAACAACACGCCGACTCTGCATGCCTCAGACTGACTGCATGCCTGCATGCCTCAGACTGACTTATGCTATCGCACAACGCCGCATACATTCACTGGAAAGACGCCGGCTGAACTGTTTTTGAGAAGACAGTTGCGGACCAGGTTGTCTTTGGTGCGGCCACATTGACAAGGGCCATGACCGAGAAAGTAGAAAGGATGAACAGTCAGCCGATAAGCGCAGAGCGAAGCCGCTATTTTGGGGGTTGGTGACCGTGTGTTGGTTCGTTCCGTGCGAGGAGAATCGGTGAAATGGCTGCCGGGAAAAGTTACGCGAGTGAAGTCTCCAACTACATATTTGGTGGTTATTGGAAACCAAGTGCGTTTTGTACATGCTGATCATTACGACATTCTGTGCTCGACGACCGAACCCTACGTCGTGAAATATGCCTGCCACGCCTCCGAGGTCGCCTCTCCTCCGCTGCCTGTGGTGCAAACCGGACCCTCAGGTTGAACAAAGGCCGTCAGACCCGGGGGTAACTGATAATAATAATGCAATTCCTCTGAGACGGAGCAACCGGGAAAGGCGGCCTCCTGAGCGTTGGGGTTATGACAGTTTTTGATCTAGTGATGAAGGAGAGTGTTGTGTTATCTGTGTTACGGCGCGTGAAAGGCATCGCCGAAGAACAGGGTGTTAGTGACGTCACATGTTATCGTACATGCGCGAGTGGCCTGTGGGCGTATAAGTCTGGCTCTTGTTCTGTTCCGTGTGGATTGTTGCTTTGTGCTGCAAGTATGCAGTGCCGTTAATAAAGGTGTTCCGTGAAGCCTTGGCCTCTGTCTCGCTGCGGGCAACAACTGTGGTGAGTTTACTCATTCTTTCACTCTAACACTCTGCGCCCTCCTTGCGTGCAATAATCTATTCTTGGGAAACGTGAGCGCAGCCTTGCTATTGACATCACCCATTGGTATATGAGGAACGTCTGGGGCGCATGCGTCTTTCTTCTGCTTCCCGGCATTACGTCGATTGTCTCGCGGGATTAATTTGGTAGTTATTTTAAGTAACTTTTGTTTCTCAGTCGCCTATAGGCATATGCTTTCTAGCATACATATCTTAGTGTCTCCCCTGAAACCTTGAGCTAACAATATTTCTAAGTGTTTTTGCCGCAAGAATGTTTGATTTCGAAACACAGACGGCAGCGCAACTCGCGGCAGCATTGTGAGCCCCGAGCAATGTCTTGCCGATAACCTTCGCTTTGGTACGGAACATACACGTCGGTATCAACAGCGTGTTTCTCTCCGCTGCACGTGTTCAAGCCACAAAAACGTCTGTAGCAATCCATGCGCTGAATCTTAGGGGAGAGAATTTTCCGCGAGTGAAAACGTGCAACTTCGCGCGTCATTGTTCATAATGAGACGTCATGTTCCGCGCTCTATCCACAAATTGTCGGTATCAGTTTGCATGAATGAGGCGAGGGACGAGCAGGATGATTGCTGAAGTGATGTGGCAGGTGTTCTGCCTGGAATCGACCTCAAAATGAACATAATCAAACTAATGTCAACGCCGTGTGTTGCAGACAACCTGCGATAGTGTACAGCATCAAGAGGCGGCAGTACTACGATGAGTTGAAGGACAAGACTGGACGGTCCGAACCGGAGATCTCGAATACACTGGTCGGTGGAATTCTTCGCGACTGCCTGAGTTTTCTGCGCGTTCATTCGGAGCACTTCCGAGAGCCGAATTAGTCCTCTACTTCACTTCGAGGAAGAACAGCTGGTGAGTTGGTGCAACTTCCGTGTCTGTACTGTGCAAACTGCCAAGACTGCCATCATGACCCTGCCGAAGTCCTTAACAAGTTCACTAGGTGCAGTGCCCCACTCCATTTCTACTAGAAGTGTTCTGGAATCCGCGAGCATAGCCAAGTTCTTTCCGTACTCTCCTACCATCACTGTCATGTAGTATTTTTGTGAACTAGGTACCTGACGACAAACATGCATGATATCTGCCACTCGAATTGTTTGTGCTCATTACAGTTCCCTTGAAACTTTACACGATGCGCATGCTTTTAAATCAAACGTACCGCAACTGTTTTGCTGTAATCTCTTGCTTTCCGACAAGTTATGAAATTTCTGTTCTCGACCCGAAGGTCGCGGGATCGAATCCCGGCCGCGGCGGCTGCATTTTCAATGGAGGCGAAAATGTTTGAGGCCCGTGTACTTAGATTTAGGTGCACGTTAAAGAACCCCAGGTGGTCAAATTCCGGAGCCCTCCACTCCGGCGTCTCTCATAATCAGTCGTGGTTTTGGGACTTTAAACCCCAGATATATTATATTAAATTTCTGTTCTCACCTCGTTTCCTTTTCTATTGTGCAGTCATCCACATTTTTAATTTTTAGTGCCCACAGACAGACATACAATGAATTTTGTATGATCCTGAGGAGCTTCCGCTGGGGCTCTATTCGGGACCCACGGAAACCGCTCGTACGTCCTAATCTGTGCAGAAACACCGTGATTCTCCGCATTCTTGGGCCCTCCGGATTGCTTGGATTGGACTGGAGCGATGGGCTCCAGAGTGCCTCTTCCAGTTGGCTTCGCTGATACACTGTCTATTTTTTCTTGCAGCGCGCGCTGGGGGAAGAACGCTGTGATATGCTGCTGATGAACGCGAAGGCACCGTAATGGAACCCGACGAGCTGAGCAGTATTGCCGGACAGTGTGTGGGTGCCTCCCAAGCCACGGGGGTAGCCAACGACAAGCCCGGGACGTGGATGACAGCATAGAACACGTCCTTGACTCGCCTTCGGCTCCACCACCCGCGAAGAAAATTTCGTCCTCCACGGCCCCCTCGACCTTATTCCAGTCCTCCCTGGTCACCTTCAACAGCACTATCAGCAACAACAACGCCGTGCCCAAATTGAGAGCGTGCAGTCACTAAGTCCCACCGTGAGTGGCTACTACGACGAGTGCGATCAGCTCGGCAATATAATTGCCAACTATATGCGTCGCCTGTCGTATCAGGACCGGCTCGAGTTCCACTGCCACATCATGAGCTGCACGAAGGATTTTTTCAACTGCTGCACGCGCTTCAACGGAAAACAGCGCCCTTGAGGGCTATGGACACTGGCGTGGCCTCCGATATACAGTGCCCTTCTCGTATCACGGTGTAAATGGATCTGTATAATTAAAGGATTTCGTCACGTTTTCACCACTTTCGTCACTTTGGCAGTTGTAGGTTTGGTACTCCCAGCAGCACCTTTGCCCTCGTCAGAATAGTAGCTCGATGACAACTAATATAACAACCAACGAAAATAAGCATAAACGAAACGGCTGCTCCAAGAGCCTTCATGCAACTATTGCGCTTAAAGTAGCTTATATGCCGGTCATAGTACATATAAATGTTCTTTGTTTCTCACACATCTTAGCAGCTATGAGGGCATCCAGCTTGATTCTTTGACGTACGGTCGCCTTCGACTTCTCTGACGTATTGGAGTTATTCTCATGATCACGAGACATCGCATTTACTGGCCCTGGTTAATACGCGTAATGAATCGTGAAGCATTCGCTTAAAGGGCCCTAACCACCCCGCGTTCAAGGACGATGGAGTTATTTCTTTCTCGCCATCGCTACCCTTCCTACAGGCGTTAACTCCTCCTCCCCACTTCTTAAAGCGCGTATACAATGGCAGCACAAAGCGTCCAGCCTATCAGGACTTGCGCGTTTCGGCAACACGCTGTTATCCCGCTTGCGCAGTCGGAAACGCACAAAATGTAGTGAAATCAGTTGATCGCGCACGATAGTCATGCGAGACAAGGAAGAACCAGTGGGCCTCTGCATGGTAAAGCAGATTAGGAGACAAATCACAACTGGTATTTTGCTTATATGGACCAGTCGGAAATATCGACCGTAATTACGTCACGTGAGCCACTGTTCTTGCGTCACAAAGTGCGCCAGAAGACGAGAAACTACAAGAGAGAATAACGCACTCGTTTTTTGTATTTTCCGAGGCTGGTGATGGGCTCTTTAAGGGGCGGCTACGTTTTCAATTTTTCGAACCAAGCGTCGCACCATAGGCAGCCACAAAAACGCATCGAAAACTTGCCTAAAACACAGGATTCCTGGGCAGGAGCCGTTCCCGGCGATATTCCGTGGGATTGACACAGTGATGCACGCGAAATGAGTCGACGATTCTTACCATCGCAGAAACTTGAATTTGCCGCTGATAACGGGTTGCTGAAAGTGTGTAGGAAGCCGATTTCATACGTCGTAAAGCAGAGTGAGCGAAGCCGCTTTCAACTGCTCTTGCATCGCTCATCCGTCAGCATGTGCTGCCGAGCTGAATAATCATCTTTTGAAGAAAGGCGACGCCATGTGCATTGCACTTGGCTAATCCGTTCTTTTCGTTAAGACCTCTTCTAAAACTATCAGGAAGTGCACAGCAAATTTTGCTTGAGAAATAAGGACATCATTTTGATTCGTTCACGCCTTAGCGTGGATCATATTAGAATTATTTGGA